>NC_080046.1:35380080-35447478 GCF_012489685.1 Lotus japonicus | reverse complement strand
TTCTAGGTTTCGGGGCAAAAGTTATGGCAGTTTGAAGTTTGCAGCCGAATTAACCTTCAAAATTCAACCCTGTAGGTTCCGTTTTCTATTTTTACCGATTCCCCCCGTTTAATTCGGCCGGCAGGTGAGTAAAAGTACCTTCTTTTACCCCAAAAGCTTATATAATATGCTCAATTCTGGTTCCTGGGCAAAAGTTATGGAGGTTTGAAGTTTGCAGCCGAATTAACCTTCAAAATTCAACTTGTAGGTTCTGTTTTCTATTATTACCGATTCCCCCATTTAATTTGGCTGGCAGGTGAATAAAGTAGCTTCTTCTATCCCAAAAGCATATAAAATATGCTCAATTCTGGGTTGCAGAGCAAAAGTTATGGATGTTTGAAGTTTGCAGCCGAATTAACCTTCAAAATTCAACCTGTATATTCCGTTTTCTATTTTTACCGATTGCCCCGATTTAATTCAGCTGGCAGGTGAATAAAGTAGCTTCTTCTTCCCCAAAAGCATATAAAATAAGCTCAATTCTGGGTTCCGGGGCAAAAGTTATGGAGGTTTGAAGTATGCAGCTGAATTAACCTTCAAAATTCAACCTGTAGGTTCAGTTTTCTACTATTACCGATTTTCCCCCATTTAATTTGGCTGGCAGGTGAATAAAGTAGCATCTTCTACCCCAAAAGAATATAAAAATATGCTCAATTCTGGGTTTTGGAGCAAAAGTCAAAACTGTTTGATGTTTGCAGCCGAATTAACCTTCAAATTTAAACCCGAAGGTTCCGTTTTCTATTTTTACCGATTGCCCCGATTTAATTTAGCTGGCAGTGAATAAAGTAGCTTCTTCTTCCCCAAAAGCATATAAATAAGCTCAATTCTGGGTTCCAGGACAAAAGTTTTGACTATTTGAAGTTAGCAGCCGAATTAACCTTCAAAATCCAACCTGCATGTTCCGTTTTCTATTTTTACCGATTGCCCCAATTTAAATTAGCAGGCAGGTGAATAAAGTAGTTTCTTCTTCCCCAAAAGCATATAAAATAAGCACAATTCTGGGTTCCAGGGCAAATGTTTTGACTGTTTGAAGATAGCAGCCGAATTAACCTTTAAAATTCAACCCGAAGGTTCCGTTTTCTAGTTTTACCGATTTCCCCCGTTTAATTCGTTGGCACTTGAATAAAGTAACTTCTTCTACAACAAAAGCATATAAAATGTGCTCAATTCTAGGTTTCGGGGCAAAAGTTATGGCTGTTTGAAGTTTGCAGCCGAATTAACCTTCAAAATTCAACCTGTAGGTTTCGTTTTCTATTTTACTGATTTCCTGTTTATTTCGGCTGGCAGCGGAATAAAGTGGCTTCTTCTACCTCAAAAGCATATAAAATATGCTCAATTCTGGGTTTCGGGGGAAAAGTTATGGCTGTTTGAAGTTTGCATCCGAATTAACCTTCAAAATTCAACCCGAAGTTTCCGTTTTCTATTATTACCGATTTCCCCCATTTAATTCGGCTGGCAGGTGAATAAAGTAACTTTTTCTACCCGAAAAGCTTATATAATATGCTCAATTCTGGGTTCCGGGGCAAAAGTTATGGAGGTTTGAAGTATGCAGCTGAATTAACCTTCAAAATTCAACCTGTAGGTTCAGTTTTCTACTATTACCGATTTTCCCCATTTAATTTGGCTGGCAGGTGAATAAATTAGCACTTCTACCCAAAAAGAATATAAAATATGCTCAATTTTGGGTTTTGGAGCAAAAGTCAAAACTGTTTGATGTTTGCAGCCGAATTAACCTTCAAATTTAAACCCGAAGGTTCCGTTTTCTATTTTTACCGATTGCCCCGATTTAATTCAGCTGGCAGTGAATAAAGTAGCTTCTTCTTCCCCAAAAGCAAATAAAATAAGCTCAATTCTGGGTTCCAGGACAAAAGTTTTGACTATTTGAAGTTAGCAGCCGAATTAACCTTCAAAATTCAACCTGCATTTTTCGTTTTCTATTTATTCCGATTGCCCCAATTTAATTTAGCAGGCCGGTGAATAAAGTAGTTTCTTCTTCCCCAAAAGCATATAAATAAGCACAATTCTGGGTTCCAGGGCAAATGTTTTGACTGTTTGAAGTTAGCAGCCGAATTAACCTTTAAAATTCAACCCGAAGGTTCCGTTTTCTAGTTTTACCGATTTCACCCGTTTAATTCGTTGGCACTTGAATAAAGTAACTTCTTCTACAACAAAAGCATATAAAATATGCTCAATTCTAGGTTTCGGGGCAAAAGTTATGGCTGTTTGAAGTTTGCAGCCGAATTAACCTTCAAAATTCAACCTGTAGGTTTCGTTTTCTATTTTTACGGATTTCCTGTTTATTTCGGCTGGCAGCTGAATAAAGTGGCTTCTTCTACCTCAAAAGCATATAAAATATGCTCAATTCTGGGTTTCGGGGAAAAAAAGTTATGGCTGTTTGAAGTTTGCAGCCGAATTAACCTTCAAAATTCAACCCGAAGTTTCCGTTTTCTATTTTTACCGATTTCCCCTGTTTAATTCAGTTGGCACTTGAATAAAGTAACTTCTTCTACCCCAAAAGCATATAAATATGCTCAATTCTGGGTTTCGGAGCAAAGTTATGGCAGTTTGAAGTTTGCAGCCGAATTAACCTTCAAAATTCAACCTATAGGTTCCGTTTTCTATTATTACCGATTTCCCCATTTAATTCGGCTGGCAGGTGAATAAAGTAACTTCTTCTACCCGAAAAGCTTATATAATATGCTCAATTCTGGGTTCCGGGGCAAAAGTTATGGAGGTTTGAAGTTTGCAGCTGAATTAACCTTCAAATTCAACCTGTAGGTTCAGTTTTCTACTATTACCGATTTCCCCCATTTAATTTGGCTGGCAGGTGAATAAAGTAGCATCTTCTACCCCAAAGAATATAAAATATGCTCAATTCTGGGTTTTGGAGCAAAAGTTATGGCTGTTTGATGTTTGCAGCCCGAATTAACCTTCAAAATTAAACCTGAAGGTTCCGTTTTCTATTTTTACCGATTGCCCCGATTTAATTCAGCTGGCAGTGAATAAAGTAGCTTCTTCTTCCCCAAAAGCATATAAAATAAGCTCATTCTGGGTTCCAGGACAAAAGTTTTGACTATTTGAAGTTAGCAGCCGAATTAACCTTCAAAATTCAACCTGCATGTTTCGTTTTCTATTTTTACCGATTGCCCCAATTTAATTTAGCAGGCCGGTGAATAAAGTAGTTTCTTCTTCCCCAAAAGCATATAAAATAAGCACAATTCTGGGTTCCAGGGCAAATGTTTTGACTGTTTTGAAGTTTAGCAGCCGAATTAACCTTTAAAATTCAACCCGAAGGTTCCGTTTTCTAGTTTTTACCGATTTCCCCCGTTTAATTCGTTGGCACTTGAATAAAGTAACTTCTTCTACAACAAAAGCATATAAAATATGCTCAATTCTAGGTTTCGGGGCAAAAGTTATGGCTGTTTTGAAGTTTGCTGCCGAATTAACCTTCAAAATTCAACCTGTAGGTTTCGTTTTCTATTTTTAACGGATTTCCTGTTTATTTCGGCTGGCAGCGGAATAAAGTGGCTTCTTCTACCTCAAAAGCATATAAATATGCTCATTCTGGGTTTCGGGGGAAAAAGTTATGGCTGTTTGAAGTTTGCATCCGAATTAACCTTCAAAATTCAACCCGAAGTTTCCGTTTTCTATTTTTACCGATTTCCCCTGTTTAATTCAGTTGGCACTTGAATAAAGTAACTTCTTCTACCCCAAAAGCATATAAAATATGCTCAATTCTGGGTTTCGGAGCAAAAGTTATGGCAGTTTGAAGTTTGCAGCCGAATTAACCTTCAAAATTCAACCTATAGGTTCCGTTTTCTATTATTACCGATTTCCCCCATTTAATTCGGCTGGTAGGTGAATAAAGTAACTTCTTCTACCCGAAAAGCTTAAATAATATGCCCAATTCTGGGTTCCGGGCAAAGTTATGGAGGTTTGAAGTATGCAGCTGAATTAACCTTCAAAATTCAACCTGTAGGTTCAGTTTTCTACTATTACCGATTTTCCCCATTTAATTTGGCTGGCAGGTGAATAAAGTAGCATCTTCTACCCCAAAAGAATATAAAATATGCTCAATTCTGGGTTTTGGAGCAAAAGTCAAAACTGTTTGATGTTTGCAGCCGAATTAACCTTCAAATTTAAACCCGAAGGTTCCGTTTTCTATTTTTACCGATTGCCCCGATTTAATTTAGCTGGCAGTGAATAAAGTAGCTTCTTCTTCCCCAAAAGCATATAAAATAAGCTCAATTCTGGGTTCCAGGACAAAAGTTTTGACTATTTGAAGTTAGCAGCCGAATTAACCTTCAAAATCCAACCTGCATGTTCCGTTTTCTATTTTTACCGATTGCCCCAATTTAAATTAGCAGGCAGGTGAATAAAGTAGTTTCTTCTTCCCCAAAAGCATATAAAATAAGCACAATTCTGGGTTCCAGGGCAAATGTTTTGACTGTTTGAAGATAGCAGCCGAATTAACCTTTAAAATTCAACCCGAAGGTTCCGTTTTCTAGTTTTACCGATTTCCCCCGTTTAATTCGTTGGCACTTGAATAAAGTAACTTCTTCTACAACAAAAGCATATAAAATGTGCTCAATTCTAGGTTTCGGGGCAAAAGTTATGGCTGTTTGAAGTTTGCAGCCGAATTAACCTTCAAAATTCAACCTGTAGGTTTCGTTTTCTATTTTTACTGATTTCCTGTTTATTTCGGCTGGCAGCGGAATAAAGTGGCTTCTTCTACCTCAAAAGCATATAAAATATGCTCAATTCTGGGTTTCGGGGGAAAAAGTTATGGCTGTTTGAAGTTTGCATCCGAATTAACCTTCAAAATTCAACCCGAAGTTTCCGTTTTCTATTATTACCGATTTCCCCCATTTAATTCGGCTGGCAGGTGAATAAAGTAACTTTTTCTACCCGAAAAGCTTATATAATATGCTCAATTCTGGGTTCCGGGGCAAAAGTTATGGAGGTTTGAAGTATGCAGCTGAATTAACCTTCAAAATTCAACCTGTAGGTTCAGTTTTCTACTATTACCGATTTTCCCCATTTAATTTGGCTGGCAGGTGAATAAATTAGCACTTCTACCCCAAAAGAATATAAAATATGCTCAATTTTGGGTTTTGGAGCAAAAGTCAAAACTGTTTGATGTTTGCAGCCGAATTAACCTTCAAATTTAAACCCGAAGGTTCCGTTTTCTATTTTTACCGATTGCCCCGATTTAATTCAGCTGGCAGTGAATAAAGTAGCTTCTTCTTCCCCAAAAGCAAATAAAATAAGCTCAATTCTGGGTTCCAGGACAAAAGTTTTGACTATTTGAAGTTAGCAGCCGAATTAACCTTCAAAATTCAACCTGCATTTTTCGTTTTCTATTTATTCCGATTGCCCCAATTTAATTTAGCAGGCCGGTGAATAAAGTAGTTTCTTCTTCCCCAAAAGCATATAAAATAAGCACAATTCTGGGTTCCAGGGCAAATGTTTTGACTGTTTGAAGTTAGCAGCCGAATTAACCTTTAAAATTCAACCCGAAGGTTCCGTTTTCTAGTTTTACCGATTTCACCCGTTTAATTCGTTGGCACTTGAATAAAGTAACTTCTTCTACAACAAAAGCATATAAAATATGCTCAATTCTAGGTTTCGGGGCAAAAGTTATGGCTGTTTGAAGTTTGCAGCCGAATTAACCTTCAAAATTCAACCTGTAGGTTTCGTTTTCTATTTTTACGGATTTCCTGTTTATTTCGGCTGGCAGCTGAATAAAGTGGCTTCTTCTACCTCAAAAGCATATAAAATATGCTCAATTCTGGGTTTCGGGGAAAAAAAGTTATGGCTGTTTGAAGTTTGCAGCCGAATTAACCTTCAAAATTCAACCCGAAGTTTCCGTTTTCTATTTTTACCGATTTCCCCTGTTTAATTCAGTTGGCACTTGAATAAAGTAACTTCTTCTACCCCAAAAGCATATAAAATATGCTCAATTCTGGGTTTCGGAGCAAAGTTATGGCAGTTTGAAGTTTGCAGCCGAATTAACCTTCAAAATTCAACCTATAGGTTCCGTTTTCTATTATTACCGATTTCCCCCATTTAATTCGGCTGGCAGGTGAATAAAGTAACTTCTTCTACCCGAAAAGCTTATATAATATGCTCAATTCTGGGTTCCGGGGCAAAAGTTATGGAGGTTTGAAGTTTGCAGCTGAATTAACCTTCAAAATTCAACCTGTAGGTTCAGTTTTCTACTATTACCGATTTCCCCCATTTAATTTGGCTGGCAGGTGAATAAAGTAGCATCTTCTACCCCAAAAGAATATAAAATATGCTCAATTCTGGGTTTTGGAGCAAAAGTTATGGCTGTTTGATGTTTGCAGCCGAATTAACCTTCAAAATTAAACCCGAAGGTTCCGTTTTCTATTTTTACCGATTGCCCCGATTTAATTCAGCTGGCAGTGAATAAAGTAGCTTCTTCTTCCCCAAAAGCATATAAAATAAGCTCAATTCTGGGTTCCAGGACAAAAGTTTTGACTATTTGAAGTTAGCAGCCGAATTAACCTTCAAAATTCAACCTGCATGTTTCGTTTTCTATTTTTACCGATTGCCCCAATTTAATTTAGCAGGCCGGTGAATAAAGTAGTTTCTTCTTCCCCAAAAGCATATAAAATAAGCACAATTCTGGGTTCCAGGGCAAATGTTTTGACTGTTTGAAGTTAGCAGCCGAATTAACCTTTAAAATTCAACCCGAAGGTTCCGTTTTCTAGTTTTACCGATTTCACCCGTTTAATTCGTTGGCACTTGAATAAAGTAACTTCTTCTACAACAAAAGCATATAAAATATGCTCAATTCTAGGTTTCGGGGCAAAAGTTATGGCTGTTTGAAGTTTGCAGCCGAATTAACCTTCAAAATTCAACCTGTAGGTTTCGTTTTCTATTTTTACGGATTTTCTGTTTATTTCGGCTGGCAGCTGAATAAAGTGGCTTCTTCTACCTCAAAAGCATATAAAATATGCTCAATTCTGGGTTTCGGGGAAAAAAGTTATGGCTGTTTGAAGTTTGCAGCCGAATTAACCTTCAAAATTCAACCTGAAGGTTCCGTTTTCTATTTTTACCGATTTCCCCTGTTTAATTCAGTTGGCACTTGAATAAAGTAACTTCTTCTACCCCAAAAGCATATAAAATAAGCTCAATTCTGGGTTTCGGAGCAAAAGTTATGGCAGTTTGAAGTTTGCAGCCGAATTAACCTTCAAAATTCAACCTATAGGTTCCGTTTTCTATTATTACCGATTTCCCCCATTTAATTCGGCTGGCAGGTGAATAAAGTAACTTCTTCTACCCGAAAAGCTTATATAATATGCTCAATTCTGGGTTCCGGGGCAAAAGTTATGGAGGTTTGAAGTTTGCACATGAATTAACCTTCAAAATTCAACCTGTAGGTTCAGTTTTCTACTATTACCGATTTCCCCCATTTAATTTGGCTGGCAGGTGCATAAAGTAGCATCTTCTACCCCAAAAGAATATAAAATATGCTCAATTCTGGGTTTTGGAGCAAAAGTTATGGCTGTTTGATGTTTGCAGCCGAATTAACCTTCAAATTTAAACCCGAAGGTTCCGTTTTCTATTTTTACCGATTGCCCCGATTTAATTTAGCTGGCAGTGAATAAAGTAGCTTCTTCTTCCCCAAAAGCATATAAAATAAGCTCAATTCTGGGTTCCAGGACAAAAGTTTTGACTATTTGAAGTTAGCAGTCGAATTAACCTTCAAAATCCAACCTGCATGTTCCGTTTTCTATTTTTACCGATTGCCCCAATTTAATTTAGCAGGCAGGTGAATAAAGTAGTTTCTTCTTCCCCAAAAGCATATAAAATAAGCACAATTCTGGGTTCCAGGGCAAATGTTTTGACTGTTTGAAGTTAGCAGCCGAATTAACCTTTAAAATTCAACCCGAAGGTTCCGTTTTCTAGTTTTACCGATTTCCCCCGTTTAATTAGGCTGGCACTTCAATAAAGTAGCTTCTTCTACCCTAAAAGCATATAAAATATGCTAAATTATGGGCTCCGGGGCAAAAGCTATGGCTGTTTGAAGTTTGCTGCCGAATTAACCTTAAAAATTCAACCTGTTGGTTCCGATTTATATTTTTATTGGTTTCCCCCGTTTAATTCGGGTGGCAGGTGAATAAAGTAGCTTCTTCTAACCCAAAAACATATAAAATATGCTTAATTCTGGGCTACAGGGCAAAAGTTATGGCTGTTTGAAGTTTGCAGCCGAATTAACCTTCAAAATTCAACCTGTTGGTTCCGTTTTCTATTTTTACCGATTTCCCCCGCTTAATTCTTCTGACAGGTGAATAAAGTTGCTTCTTCTCTCCCAAAACCGTATAAAATATGCTCAATTCTGGGTTCTGGGGCAAAAGTTATGGCTGTTTGAAGTTTGCAGCCGAATTAACCTTCAAAATTCAACCTGTAGGTTCCGATTTATATTTTTACCGGTTTCCCTTATGGCTGTTTGAAGTTTACAGCCGAATTAACCTTCAAAATTCAACCTGTAGGTTCCGATTTATACTTTTACCGGTTTCCCTTATGGCTGTTTGAAATTTGCAGCCGAATTAACCTTCAAAATTCAACCTGTAGGTTCTGTTTTCTATTTTTACCTATATCCCCTGTTTAATTCGGCTTGCAGGTGAGTAACGTAGCTTCTTCTACCCCAAAAGCATATATAATATGCTCAATTCTGGGCTCCGGGGCAAGAGTTATGGATGTTTGAAGTTTGCAGCCGAATTAACCTTAAAAGTTCAACCTATAGGTTCCGATTTATATTTTTATCGGTTTCCCCCGTTTAAATCGGCTAGCACGTGAATAAAGTAGCTTCTACTAACCCAAAAACATATAAAATATGCTTAATTCGGGGTTCCAGGGCAAAAGTTATGGCTGTTTGAAGTTTGCAGCCGAATTAACCTTCAAAATTCAACTTGTAGGTTCCATTTTCTATTTTAACCGGTTCCCCCCCCCAAATTCGGCTGACAGGTGAATAAAGTAGCTTCTTCTATACCAAAACCTTACAAAATATGCTCAATTCTGGGTTCTGGGGCAAAAGTTATGGCTGTTTGAAGTTTGCAGCCGATTAACCTTTAAAATTAAACCAGTAGGTTCCGTTTTTTATTGTTACCGATTTCCCCCGTTTAATTAGGCTGGCAATGGAATAAAGTAGCTTCTTCTACCCCAAAAGCAGAATATAAAATATGCTCAATTCTGGGTTTTGGAGCAAAAGTCAAAACTGTTTGATGTTTGCAACCGAATTAACCTTCAAAATTAAACCCGAAGGTTCCGTTTTCTATTTTTACCGATTGCCCCGATTTAATTCAGCTGGCAGTGAATAAAGTAGCTTCTTCTTCATCAAAAGCATATAAAATATGCTCAATTCTGGGTTTCGGGGAAAAAAGTTATGGCTGTTTGAAGTTTGCAGCCGAATTAACCTTCAAAATTCAACCCGAAGGTCCCGTATTCTAGTTTTACTGATTTCCCCCGTTTAATTCGTTGGCACTTGAATAAAGTAACTTCTTCTACAACAAAAGCATATTAAATATGCTCAATTCTAGGTTTCGGGGCAAAAGTTATGGCTGTTTGAAGTTTGCAGCCGAATTAACCTTCAAAATTCAACCTGTAGGTTTCGTTTTCTATTTTTACTGATTTCCTGTTTATTTCGGCTGGCAGCTGAATAAAGTGGCTTCTTCTACCTCAAAAGCATATAAAATATGCTCAATTCTGGGTTTCGGGGAAAAAAGTTATGGCTGTTTGAAGTTTGCAGCCGAATTAACCTTCAAAATTCAACCCGAAGGTTCCGTTTTCTATTTTTACCGATTTCCCCTGTTTAATTCAGTTGGCACTTGAATAAAGTAACTTCTTCTACCCCAAAAGCATATAAAATATGCTCAATTCTGGGTTTCGGAGCAAAAGTTATGGCAGTTTGAAGTTTGCAGCCGAATTAACCTTCAAAATTCAACCTATAGGTTCCGTTTTCTATTATTACTGATTTCCTGTTTATTTCGGCTGGAAGTTGAATAAAGTGGCTTCTTCTACCTCAAAAGCTTATAAAATATGCTCAATTCTGGGTTTCGGGGAAAAAAGTTATGGCTGTTTGAAGTTTGCAGCCGAATTAACCTTCAAAATTAAACCCGAAGGTTCCGTTTTCTATTTTTACCGATTTCCATAAAGTAACTTCTTCTACAACAAAAGCCTATAAAATATACACAATTCTAGGTTTCGGGGCAAAAGTTATGGCAGTTTGAAGTTTGCAGCCGAATTAACCTTCAAAATTCAACCTGTAGGTTCCGTTTTCTATTTTTACCGATTCCCCCCGTTTAATTCGGCCGGCAGGTGAGTAAAGTACCTTCTTTTACCCCAAAAGCTTATATAATATGCTCAATTCTGGGTTCCTGGGCAAAAGTTATGGAGGTTTGAAGTTTGCAGCCGAATTAACCTTCAAAATTCAACTTGTAGGTTCTGTTTTCTATTATTACCGATTTCCCCCATTTAATTTGGCTGGCAGGTGAATAAAGTAGCTTCTTCTATCCCAAAAGCATATAAAATATGCTCAATTCTGGGTTGCAGAGCAAAAGTTATGGATGTTTGAAGTTTGCAGCCGAATTAACCTTCAAAATTCAACCTGTATATTCCGTTTTCTATTTTTACCGATTGCCCCGATTTAATTCAGCTGGCAGGTGAATAAAGTAGCTTCTTCTTCCCCAAAAGCATATAAAATAAGCTCAATTCTGGGTTCCAGGGCAAAAGTTTTGACTGTTTGATGTTAGCAGCCGAATTAACCTTCAAAATCAAACCTGTATGTTCCGTTTTCTATTTTTACCGATTGCCCCAATTTAATTTAGCAGGCAGGTGAATAAAGTAGTTTCTTCTTCCCCAAAAGCATATAAAATAAGCTCAATTCTGGGTTCCAGGGCAAATGTTTTGACTGTTTGAAGTTAGCAGCCGAATTAACTTTTAAAATTCAACCCGAAGGTTCCGTTTTCTAGTTTTACCGATTTCCCCCGTTTAATTCGTTGGCACTTGAATAAATTAACTTCTTCTACAACAAAAGCATATAAAATATGCTCAATTCTAGGTTTCGGGGCAAAAGTTATGGCTGTTTGAAGTTTGCAGCCGAATTAACCTTCAAAATTCAACCTGTAGGTTTCGTTTTCTATTTTTACTGATTTCCTGTTTATTTCGGCTGGCAGCTCAATAAAGTGGCATCTTCTACCTCAAAAGCATATAAAATATGCTCAATTCTGGGTTTCGGGGAAAAGAGTTATGGCTGTTTGAAGTTTGCAGCCGAATTAACCTTCAAAATTCAACCCGAAGGTTCCGTTTTCTATTTTTACCGATTTCCCCTGTTTAATTCAGTTGGCACTTGAATAAAGTAACTTCTTCTACAACAAAAGCATATAAAATATGCTCAATTCTAGGTTTCGGAGCAAAATTATGGCAGTTTGAAGTTTGCAGCCGAATTAACCTTCAAAATTCAACCTATAGGTTCCGTTTTCTATTATTACCGATTTCCCCCATTTAATTCGGCTGGCAGGTGAATAAAGTAACTTCTTCTACCCCAAAAGCATATAAACTATGCTCAATTCTTGGTTCCGGGGCAAAAGTTTTTGCTGTTTGAAGTTAGCAGCCGAATTAACCTTTAAAATTCAACCCGAAGGTTCCGTTTTATATTTTTACCGATTTCCCCCGTTTAATTCGGTTGGCACTTGAATAAAGTTACTTCTTCTACAACAAAAGCCTAAAAAATATGCTCAATTCTAGGTTTCGGCGCAAATGTTATGGCAGTTTGAAGTTTGCAGCCGAATTAACCTTCAAAATTCAACCTGTAGGTTCCGTTTTCTATTTTTACCGATTCCCCCCGTTTAATTCGGCTGGCAGGTGAATAAAGTACCTTCTTTTACCCCAAAAGCTTAAATAATAAGCTCAATTCTGGGTTCCGGGGCAAAAGTTATGGTGGTTTGAAGTTTGCAGCCGAATTAACCTTCAAAATTCAACCTGTAGGTTCTGTTTTCTATTATTACCTATTTCCCCCATTTAATTTGGCTGGTAGGTGAATAAAGTAGCTTCTTCTACCCCAAAAGCATATAAAATATGCTCAATTCTGGGTTTCGGAGCAAAAGTTATGGCTGTTTGAAGTTTGCAGCCGAATTAACCTTCAAAATTAAACCCGAAGGTTCCGTTTTCTATTTTTATCGATTGCTCCGATTTAATTCAGCTGGTAGGTGAATAAAGTAGCTTCTTCTTCCCCAAAAGTATATAAAATAAGCTCAATTCTGGGTTCCAGGGCAAAAGTTTTTACTGTTTGATGTTAGCAGCCGAATTAACCTTCAAAATCAAACCTGTATGTTCCGTTTTCTATTTTTACCGATTGCCCCAATTTAATTTAGCAGGCAGGTGAATAAAGTAGTTTCTTCTTCCCCAAAAGCATATAAAATAAGCTCAATTCTGGGTTCCAGGGCAAATATTTTGACTGTTTGAAGTTAGCAGCCGAATTAACCTTCAAAATTCAACCCGAAGGTTCCGTTTTCTAGTTTTACCGATTTCCCCCGTTTAATTCGGCTGGCAGGTGAATAAAGTAGCTTCTTCTACCCCCAAAAGCATATAAAATATCCTCTTTCTGGGTTCCTGGGCAAAAGTTATGGAGGTTTGAAGTTTGCAGCCGAATTAACCTTCAAAATTCAACCTATAGGTTCCGTTTTCTATTATTACCGATTTCCCGCATTTAATTCGGTTGGCAGGTGAATAAAGTTACTTCTTCTACCCCAAAAGCAAATAAACTATGCTTAATTCTTGGTTCCGGGGCAAAAGTTTTTGCTGTTTGACGTTAACAGCCGAATTAACCTTTAAAATTAAACCCGAAGGTTCCGTTTTCTATTTTTACCGATTTCCCCCGTTTAATTCGATTGGCACTTGAATAAAGTTACTTCTTCTACAACAAAAGCATATAAATTATGCTCAATTCTAGGTTTCGGGGCAAAGTTATGGCTGTTTGAAGTTTGCAGCCGAACTAACCTTGAAAATTCAACCTGTAGGTTTCGCTTTCTATTTTTACTGATTTCCTGTTTATTTCGGCTGGCAGCTGAATAAAGTGGCTTCTTCTACCTCAAAAGCATATAAAATATGCTCAATTCTGGGTTTCGGGGAAAAAAGTTATGGCTGTTTGAAGTTTGCAGCCGAATTAACCTTCAAAATTCAACCTGTAGGTTCCGTTTTCTATTTTTACCGATTCCCCCCGTTTAATTCGGCAAGCAGGTGAATAAAGTACCTTCTTTTACCCCAAAAGCTTATCTAATATGCTCAATTCTCGGTTCCGGGGCAAAAGTTATGGAGGTTTGAAGTTTGCAGCTGAATTAACCTTCAAAATTCAACCTGTAGGTTCAGTTTTCTACTATTACCGATTCCCCCATTTAATTTGGCTGGCAGGTGAATAAAGTAGCATCTTCTACCCAAAAGAATATAAAATATGCTCAATTCTGGGTTTCGGAGCAAAAGTTATGGCTGTTTGAAGTTTGCAGCTGAATTAACCTTCAAAATTAAACCTGTATATTCCGTTTTCTATTTTTACCGATTGCCCCGATTTAATTCAGCTGGCAGTGAATAAAGTAGCTTCTTCTTCCCCAAAAGCATATAAATTAAGCTCAATTCTGGGTTCCAGGGCAAAAGTTTTGACTGTTTGAAGTTAGCAGCCGAATTAACCTTTAAAATTCAACCTGCATGTTACGTTTTCTATTTTTACCGATTGCCCCAATTTAATTTAGCATGTCGGTGAATAAAGTAGTTTCTTCTTCCCCAAAAGCATATAAAATAAGCTCAATTCTTGGTTCCAGGGCAAATATTTTGACTGTTTGAAGTTAGCAGCCGAATTAACCTTCAAAATTCAACCCGAAGGTTCCGTTTTCTAGTTTTACCGATTTCCCCCGTTTAATTCGGCTGGCAGGTGAATAAAGTAGCTTCTTCTACCCCCAAAAGCATATAAAATATCCTCTTTCTGGGTTCCTGGGCAAAAGTTATGGAGGTTTGAAGTTTGCAGCCGAATTAACCTTCAAAATTCAACCTATAGGTTCTGTTTTCTATTATTACCGATTTCCCACATTTAATTCGGTTGGCAGGTGAATAAAGTTACTTCTTCTACCCCAAAAGCATATAAACTATGCTTAATTCTTGGTTCCGGGGCAAAAGTTTTTGCTGTTTGACGTTAGCAGCCGAATTAACCGTTAAAATTAAACCCGAAGGTTCCGTTTTCTATTTTTACCGATTTCCCCCGTTTAATTCGGTTTGCACTTGAATAAAGTTACTTCTTCCACAACAAAAGCCTATAAAATATGCTCAATTCTAGGTTTCGGGGCAAAAGTTATGGCAGTTTGAAGTTTGCAGCCGAATTAACCTTCAAAATTCAACCTGTAGGTTCTGTTTTCTATTTTTACAGATTCCCCCAGTTTAATTCGGCTGGCAGGTGAATAAAGTACCTTCTTTTACCCCAAAAGCTTATATAATATGCTCAATTCTGGGTTCCGGGGCAAAAGTTATGGAGGTTTGAAGTTTGAAGCCGAATTAACCTTCAAAATTCAACCTGTAGGTTCTGTTTTCTATTATTACCGATTTCCCCCATTTAATTTGGCTGGCAGGTGAATAAAGTAGCTTCTTGTACCCCAAAAGCATATAAAATATGCTAAATTCTGGGTTTCGGAGCAAAAGTTATGGCTGTTTGAAGTTTGCAGCCGAATTAACCTTCAAAATTCAACCTGTATATTCCGTTTTCTATTTTTACCGATTGCCCCGATTTAATTCAGCTGGCAGGTGAATAAAGTAGCTTCTTCTTTCCCAAAAGCATATAAAATAAGCTCAATTCTGGGTTCCAGGGCAAAAGTTTTGACTGTTTGATGTTAGCAGCCGAATTAACCTTCAAAATCAAACCTGTATGTTCCGTTTTCTATTTTTACCGATTGCCCCAATTTAATTTAGCAGGCAGGTGAATAAAGTAGTTTCTTCTTCCCCAAAAGCATATAAAATAAGCTCAATTTTGGGTTCCAGGGCAAATGTTTTGACTGTTTGAAGTTAGCAGCCGAATTAACCTTCTAAATTCAACCCGAAGGTTCCGTTTTCTAGTTTTACCGATTTCCCCCGTTTAATTCGTTGGCACTTGAATAAAGTAACTTCTTCTACAACAAAAGCATATAAAATATGCTCAATTCTAGGTTTCGGGGCAAAGTTATGGTTGTTTGAAGTTTGCAGCCGAACTAACCTTCAAAATTCAACCTGTAGGTTTCGCTTTCTATTTTTACTGATTTCCTGTTTATTTCGGCTGGCAGGTGAATAAAGTGGCTTCTTCTACCTCAAAAGCATATAAAATATGCTCAATTCTGGGTTTCGGGGAAAAAAGTTATGGCTGTTTGAAGTTTGCAGCCGAATTAACCTTCAAAATTCAACCCGAAGGTTCCGTTTTCTGTTTTTACCGATTTCCCCTGTGTAATTCAGTTGGCAATTGAATAAAGTAAGTTCTTCTACAACAAAACCATATAAAATATGCTCAATTCTAGGTTTCGGAGCAAAAGTTATGGCAGTTTGAAGTTTGCAGCCGAATTAACCTTCAAAATTCAACCTGTAGGTTCCGTTTTCTCTTTTTACCGATTCCCCCCGTTTAATTCGGCTTGCAGGTGAATAAAGTACCTTCTTTTACCCCAAAAGCTTATCTAATATGCTCAATTCTCGGTTCCGGGGCAAAGGTTATGGAGGTTTGAAGTTTGCACCTGAATTAACCTTCAAAATTCAACCTGTAGGTTCAGTTTTCTACTATTACCGATTCCCCCATTTAATTTGGCTGGCAGGTGAATAAAGTAGCATCTTCTACCCCAAAAGAATATAAAATATGCTCAATTCTGGGTTTTGGTGCAAAAGTTATGGTTGTTTGATGTTTGCAGCCGAATTAACCTTCAAAATTAAACCCGAAGGTTCCGTTTTCTATTTTTACCGATTGCCCCGATTTAATTCAGCTGGCAGTGAATAAAGTAGCTTCTTCTTCCCCAAAAGCATATAAATTAAGCTCAATTCTGGGTTCCAGTTTAAAAGTTTTGACTATTTGAAGTTAGCAGCCGAATTAACTTTCAAAATTCAACCTGCATGTTCCGTTTTCTATTTTTACCGATTGCCCCAATTTA
Source organism: Lotus japonicus (assembly GCF_012489685.1). NCBI lineage: Eukaryota > Viridiplantae > Streptophyta > Magnoliopsida > Fabales > Fabaceae > Lotus > Lotus japonicus. Next base: position 35,431,273 of record NC_080046.1, on the reverse strand, counting down.
ATTAAGCATGCCGGTGAATAAAGTAGTTTCTTCTACCCCAAAAGCATATAAAATAAGCTCAATTCTGGGTTCCAGGGCAAATATTTTGACTGTTTGAAGTTAGCAGCCGAATTAACCTTCAAAATTCAACCCGAAGGTTCCGTTTTCTAGTTTTACCGATTTCCCCCATTTAATTCGGCTGGCAGGTGAATAAAGTAGCTTCTTCTACCCCCAAAAGCATATAAAATATCCTCTTTCTGGGTTCCTGGGCAAAAGTTATGGAGGTTTGAAGTTTGCAGCCGAATAAACCTTCAAAATTCAACCTATAGGTTCCGTTTTCTATTATTACCGATTTCCCACATTTAATTCGGTTGGCAGGTGAATAAAGTTACTTCTTCTACCCCAAAAGCATATAAACTATGCTTAATTCTTGGTTCCGGGGCAAAAGTTTTTGCTGTTTGACGTTAGCAGCCGAATTAACCTTTAAAATTAAACCCGAAGGTTCCGTTTTCTATTTTTACCGATTTCCCCCGTTTAATTCGGTTGGCACTTGAATAAAGTTACTTCATCTACAACAAAAGCCTATCAAATATGCTCAATTCTAGGTTTCGGGGCAAAAGTTTTGGCAGTTTGAAGTTTGCAGCCGAATTAACCTTCAAAATTCAACCTGTAGGTTCTGTTTTCTATTATTACCGATTTCCCCCATTTAATTTGGCTGGCAGGTGAATAAAGTAGCTTCTTGTACGCCAAAAGCATATAAAATATGCTCAATTCTGGGTTTCGGAGCAAAAGTTATGGTTGTTTGAAGTTTGCAGCCGAATTAACCTTCAAAATTCAACCTGTGTATTCCGTTTTCTATTTTTACCGATTGCCCCGATTTAATTCAGCTGGCAGGTGAATAAAGTAGCTTCTTCTTCCCCAAAAGCATATATAATAAGCTCAATTCTGGGTTCCAGGGCAAAAGTTTTGACTGTTTGATGTTAGCAGCCGAATTAACCTTCAAAATCAAACCTGTATGTTCCGTTTTCTATTTTTACCGATTGCCCCAATTTAATTTAGCAGGCAGGTGAATAAAGTAGTTTCTTCTTCCCCAAAAGCATATAAAATAAGCTCAATTTTGGGTTCCCGGGCAAATGTTTTGACTGTTTGAAGTCAGCAGCCGAATTAACCTTCTAAATTCAACCCGAAGGTTCCGTTTTCTAGTTTTACCGATTTCCCCCGTTTAATTCGTTGGCACTTGAAAAAAGTAACTTCTTCTACAACAAAAGCATATAAAATATGCTCAATTCTAGGTTTCGGGGCAAAGTTATGGCTGTTTGAAGTTTGCAGCCGAACTAACCTTCAAAATTCAACCTGTAGGTTTCGCTTTCTATTTTTACTGATTTCCTGTTTATTTCGGCTGGCAGCTGAATAAAGTGGCTTCTTCTACTTCAAAAGCATATAAAATATGCTCAATTCTGGGTTTCGGGGAAAAAAGTTATGGCTGTTTGAAGTTTGCAGCCGAATTAACCTTCCAAATTCAACCCGAAGGTTCCGTTTTCTATTTTTACCGATTTCCTCTGTGTAATTCAGTTGGCACTTGAAAAAAGTAACTTCTTCTACAACAAAAGCATATAAAATATGCTCAATTCTAGGTTTCGGGGCAAAGTTATGGCTGTTTGAAGTTTGCAGCCGAACTAACCTTCAAAATTCAACCTGTAGGTTTCGCTTTCTATTTTTACTGATTTCCTGTTTATTTCGGCTGGCAGCTGAATAAAGTGGCTTCTTCTACCTCAAAAGCATATAAAATATGCTCAATTCTAGGTTTCGGAGCAAAAGTTATGGCAGTTTGAAGTTTGCAGCCGAATTAACCTTCAAAATTCAACCTGTAGGTTCCGTTTTCTCTTTTTACCGATTCCCCCCGTTTAATTCGGCTGGCAGGTGAATAAAGTACCTTCTTTTACCCCAAAAGCTTATCTAATATGCTCAATTCTCGGTTCCGGGGCAAAAGTTATGGCTGTTTGATGTTTGCAGCCGAATTAACCTTCAAAATTAAACCCGAAGGTTCCGTTTTCTATTTTTACCGATTGCCCCGATTTAATTCAGCTGGCAGTGAATAAAGTAGCTTCTTCTTCCCCAAAAGCATATAAATTAAGCTCAATTCTGGGTTCCAGTTTAAAAGTTTTTACTATTTGAAGTTAGCAGCCGAATTAACCTTCAAAATTCAACCTGCATGTTCTGTTTTCTATTTTTACCGATTGCCCCAATTTAATTTGGCATGCCGGTGAATAAAGTAGTTTCTTCTTCCCCAAAAGCATATAAAATAAGCTCAATTCTGGGTTCCAGGGCAAATATTTTGACTGTTTGAAGTTAGCAGCCGAATTAACCTTCAAAATTCAACCCGAAGGTTCCGTTTTCTAGTTTTACCGATTTCCCCCGTTTTATTCGGCTGGCAGGTGAATAAAGTAGCTTCTTCTACCCCCAAAAGCATATAAAATATCCTCTTTCTGGGTTCCTGGGCAAAAGTTATGGAGGTTTGAAGTTTGCAGCCGAATTAACCTTCAAAATTCAACCTATAGGTTCCGTTTTCTATTATTACCGATTTCCCACATTTAATTCGGTTGGCAGGTGAATAAAGTTACTTCTTCTACCCCAAAAGCATATAAACTATGCTTAATTCTTGGTTCCGGGGCAAAAGTTTTTGCTGTTTGACATTAGCAGCCGAATTAACCTTTAAAATTCAACCCGAAGGTTCCGTTTTCTATTTTTACGGATTTCCCCCGTTTAATTCGGTTGGCATTTGAATAAAGTAACTTCTTCGACAACAAAAGCCTATAAAATATGCTCAATTCTAGGTTTCGGAGCAAAAGTTATGGCTGTTTGAAGTTTGCAGCCGAATTAACCTTCAAAATTCAACCTGTATATTCCGTTTTCTATTTTTGCCGATTGCCCCGATTTAATTCAGCTGGCAGGTGAATAAAGTAGCTTCTTCTTCCCCAAAAGCATATAAAATAAGCTCAATTCTGGGTTCTAGGGCAAAAGTTTTGACTGTTTGATCTTAGCAGCCGAATTAACCTTCAAAATCAAACCTGTATGTTCCGTTTTCTATTTTTACCGATTGCCCCAATTTAATTTAGCAGGCAGGTGAATAAAGTAGTTTCTTCTTCCCCAAAAGCATATAAAATAAGCTCAATTTTGGGTTCCAGGGCAAATGTTTTGACTGTTTGAAGTTAGCAGCCGAATTAACCTTCTAAATTCAACCCGAAGGTTCCGTTTTCTAGTTTTACCGATTTCCCCCGTTTAATTCGTTGGCACTTGAATAAAGTAACTTCTTCTACAACAAAAGCATATAAAATATGCTCAATTCTAGGTTTCGGGGCAAAATTATGGCTGTTTGAAGTTTGCAGCCGAACTAACCTTCAAAATTCAACCTGTAGGTTTCGTTTTCTATTTTTACTGAATTCCTATTTATTTCGGCTGGCAGCTGAATAAAGTGGCTTCTTCTACCCCAAAAGCATATAAAATATGCTCAATTCTGGGTTTCGGGGAAAAAAGTTATGGCTGTTTGAAGTTTGCAGCCGAATTAACCTTCAAAATTCAACCCGAAGGTTCCGTTTTCTATTTTAACCGATTTCCCCTGTGTAATTCAGTTGGCACTTGAATAAAGTTACTTCTTCTACAACAAAATCCTATAAAATATGCTCAATTCTAGGTTTCGAGGCAAAAGTTATGGCAGTTTGAAGTTTGCAGCCGAATTAACCTTCAAAATTCAACCTGTAGGTTCCGTTTTCTATTTTTACCAATTCCCCCCCTTTAAATCGGCTGGCAGGTGAATAAAGTATCTTCTTTTACCCCAAAAGCTTATATAATATGCTCAATTCTGGGTTCCGGGGCAAAAGTTATGGAGGTTTGAAGTTTGCAGCCGAATTAAACATCAAAATTCAACCTGTAGGTTCTGTTTTCTATTATTACCGTTTTCCCCCATTTAATTTGGCTGGCAGGTGAATAAAGTAGCATCCTCTACCCCAAAAGCATGTAAAATATGCTCAATTCTGGGTTTCGGAGCAAAAGTTATGGCTGTTTGAAGTTTGCAGCCGAATTAACCTTCAAAATTCAACCTGTAGGTTTCGTTTTCTATTTTTACCGATTCCCCCCGTTTAATTCTGCTGGCAGGTGAATAAAGTACCTTCTTTTACCCCAAAAGCTTATATAAGATGCTCAATTCTGGGTTCCGGGGCAAAAGTTATGGAGGTTTGAAGTTTGCAGCCGAATTAATCTTCAAAATCACCCGGAGTTTCCGTTTTCTATTTTTACCGATTTCCCCTGTTTAATTCAGTTGGCACTTGAATAAAGTAACTTCTTCTACAACAAAAGCATATAAAATATGCTCAATTCTAGGTTTCGGGGCAAAAGTTATGGCAGTTTGAAGTTTGCAGCCGAATTAACCTTCAAAATTCAACCTGTAGGTTCCGTTTTCTATTTTTACCGATTCCCCCCGTTTAATTCTGCTGGCAGGTGAATAAAGTACCTTCTTTTACCCCAAAAGCTTATATAAGATGCTCAATTCTGGGTTCCGGGGCAAAAGTTATGGAGGTTTGAAGTTTGCAGCCGAATTAACCTTCCAAATTCAACCTGTAGGTTCTGTTTTCTAATATTACCGATTTCCCCCATTTAATTTGGCTGGCAGGTGAATAAAGTAGCATCCTCTACACCAAAAACATATAAAATATGCTCAATTCTGGGTTTCGGAGCAAAAGTTATGGCTGTTTGAAGTTTGCAGCCGAATTAACCTTCAAAATTCAACCTGTATATTCCGTGTTCTATTTTTACCGATTGCCCCGATTTAATTCAGCTGACAGGTGAATAAAGTAGCTTCTTCTTCACCCAAAAGTATATAAATAAAGCTCAATTCTGGGTTCCTGGGCAAAAGTTTTGACTGTTTGAAGTTAGCAGCCGAATTAACCTTCAAATTTCAACCTGTATGTTCAGTTTTCTATTTTTACCGATTGCCCCAATTTAATTTAGGAGGCAGGTGAATAAAGTAGTTTCTTCTTCCCCAAAAGCATATAAAATAAGCTCAATTCTGGGTTCAGGGCAAATATTTTGACTGTTTGAAGTTAGCAGCTGAATTAACCTTCAAAATTCAACCCGAAGGTTCCGTTTTCTAGTTTTACCGATTTCCCCCGTTTAATTCGGTTGGCACTTGAATAAAGTAACTTCTTCTACAACAAAAGCAAATAAAATATGCTCAATTCTAGGTTTCGGGGAAAAAGTTATGGCTGTTTGAAGTTTGCAGCCGAATTAACCTTCAAAATTCAACCTGTAGGTTCCGTTTTCTATTTTTACCGATTTCCCTCGTTTAATTCGACTGGCAGGTGAATAAAGTAGCTTCTTCTACACCCAAAAGCATATAAAATATGCTCTTTCTGGGTTCCGGGGAAAAAGTTATGGCTGTTTGAAGTTTGCAGCCGAATTAACCTTCAAAATTCATCCCGAAGGTTCCATTTTCTATTTTTACCAATTTCCCCTGTTTAATTCAGTTGGCACTTGAATAAAGTAACTTCTTCTACAACAAAAGCATATAAAATATGCTCAATTCTAGGTTTCGGGGCAAAAGTTTTAGCTGTTTGAAGTTTGCAGCCGAAATAACCTTCAAAATTCAACCCGAAGGTTCCGTTTTCTATTTTTACCGATTTCCCTTGTTAAATTCAGTTGGCACTTGAATAAAGTAACTTCTTCTACAACAAAAGCATATAAAATATGCTCAATTCTAGGTTTCGGGGCAAAAGTTATGGCTGTTTGAAGTTTGCAGCCGAATTAACCTTCAAAATTCAACCTGTAGGTTACGTTTTCAATTATTACTGATTTCCCCCGTTTAATTCGGCAAACAGGTGAATAAAGTAGCTTCTTTTACCCCAAAAGCGTATATAATAAGCAAAATTCTGGGTTCCGGGGCAAAAGTTATGGCTGTTTGAAACTTGCAACCGAATTAACCTTCAAAATTCAACCTGTATATTCCGTTTTCTATTTTTACTGATTGCCTCGATTTAATTAAGCTGGCAGGTGAATAAGGTAGCTTCTTCTACCCCAAAAACATATAAAATATTCCAAATTCTGGGTTCCGGAGCAAAAGTTATGGCTGTTTGAAGTTTGCAGCCGAATTAACCTTCAAATTTCAACCTGTAGGTTCCGTTTTCTATTTTTACCGATTTCCCCCATTTAATTAGGCTGGAACTTGAATAAAGTAGCTTCTTCTACCCCAAAAGCATATAAAATATGCCTAATTCTGGGTTCCGGGGCAATAGTTATGGCTATTTGAAGTTTGCAGCCGAATTAACCTTCAAAATTCAACCGGTAGGTTCCGCTTTCTATTTTTACCGATATCCCCGGTTTAATTCGGCTGGCAGGTGAATAACGTAGCTTCTTTTACCCTAAAAGCATATAAAATATGCTCAATTCTGGGCTCCGGGGCAAAAGTTATGGTTGTTTGAAGTTTGCATCCGAATTAACCGTCAAAATTCAACCTGCATGTTTCGTTTTCAATTTTTACCGATTTCCCCCGTTTAATTCGGCAGACAGGTGAATAAAGTAGCTTCTTTTACCCCAAAAGCGTATATAATATGCACAATTCTGGGTTCCAGGGCAAAAGTTATGGCTGTTTGAAGTTTGCAGCCGAATTAACCTTCAAAATTCAACCTGTAGGTTTCGTTTTCTATTTTTACCGATTTCCCCCGTTTAAGTCGGTTGGCACTTGAACAAAGTTACTTCTTCTACAACAAAAGCATATAAAATATGCTCAATTCTGGGTTCCGGGGCAAAAGTTATGGCTGTTTGAAGTTTGCAACCGAATTAACCTTCAAATTTCAACCTGTAGTTTTCGTTTTCTATTTTTACCGATTTCCCCATTTAATTAGGCTGGAACTTGAATAAAGTAGCTTCTTCTACCGCAAAAGCATATAAAATATGCCTAATTCTGGGTTCCGGGGCAATAGTTATGGCTGTTTGAAGTTTGCAGCCGAATTAACCTTCAAAATTCAACCGGTAGGTACCGTTTTCTATTTTACCGATATCCCCAGTTTAATTCGGCTGGCAGGTGAATAACGTAGCTTCTTTTACCCTAAAAGCATATAAAATATGCTCAATTCTGGGCTCCGGGGCAAATGTTATGGCTGTTTGAAGTTTGCAGCCGAATTAACCTTCAAAATTCAACCTGCAGGTTTCATTTTCAATTTTTACCGATTTCCCCCGTTTAATTCGGCAGACAGGTGAATAAAGTAGCTTCTTTTACCCCAAAAGCGTATATAATATGCACAATTCTGGGTTCCGGGGCAAAAGTTATGGCTGTTTGAAGTTTGCTACCGAATTAACCTTCAAAATACAACCTGTATGTTCCGTTTTCTATTTTTACTGATTGCCTCGATTTAATTAAGCTGGCAGGTGAATAAAGTAGCTTCTTCTACCCCAAAAACATATAAAATATTCCAAATTCTGGGTTCCGGAGCAAAAGTTATGGCTGTTTGAAGTTTGCAGCCGAATTAACCTTTAAAATTCAACCTGTAGGTTCCGTTTTCTATTTTTACCGATTTCCCCCATTTAATTAGGCTGGAACTTGAATAAAGTAGCTTCTTCTACCCCAAAAGCATATATAATATGCACAATTCTGGGTTTCGGAGCAAAAGTTATGGCTGTTTGAAGTTTGCAGCCGAATTAACCTTCAAAATTCAACCTGTAGATTTTAACAAAACTACCAACCTTAAAGATTTTAACAAATCTTTTCGAGAACTAAGTGCAAAAGATAGAGATAGAAAAGCACACAAGGATTTTATCCTGGTTCACTTGATAAATCACTCAAGCTACTCCAGTCCACCCGTTAAGGTGATTTCTTCCTTCTTAGAATGAAGGCAATCCACTAATCAGGTAAGAGTTACAACTGCACTTGAAACCTACAAGTGACTAACAATTACACTGACTTAGCTCACACTAAGATTCACTCTCTTAGTCTTCTCTAGGATCCGATCAACCTTGATCTCCTAAAGGAAAATCAAACAACTGTTTGAGGTTGGTGTTTACAAGGGTTTGCTTCTGAATAAGCTGAGTGTAAACTAAAATAAATTACAAGATGAAAGAAAGCTTAGAATATGTCTTGCGCGTGTGTATTGCTTCAACTTAGTTTCTTAGCCGCTTCTTTCAATCTTCAGCCTCTATATATACTCCAAGGATTAGGGTTGAGCGTTGCATGGAAATGCTACCGTTGGAGGGCAGTTCTGGAAAATCCAGCTTCTGCTGTGGCTGAGAACGTTAGGTAGGTCGTCAGGAAGGTACACTTGCTTTTGTACTAGGATAGCGACTTGACCTTTTAACCTAGGAGACTTCTGATCAGAGGAATGCTTCGTATTGGAACTTGTGAAGCCGGTTGATCAGAGTCATGGGGAAAGCACAGATCCTCTGACCATTGTATCTTCTGATTCTGAACTCAGAGGGAAGAACATGGCCTTCAGAGTTTCTTGCTTCTGGACTTCAGAGTTTCCACTATTCAGCTTCTGGATCTTCAGAGTCTTCTACACCATCGGAACATCTGAACCTTCAGTGTTTCTTGGTTGTCAGAACTTCTGGATCATCAGAGCTTCTAGCGACTGAGTCCTCATCAGAGTTTGTATAGCTTCAGATCTTCTGAAGCTTTTCCACTGTTCATACTGAACATGGTGAATGCGAAAGCGTTGCTTGGGTTACCCTTTATACACAGTGCTTCTGATTTGTGTGAAATTGAGTCAGGGTCAGAGCCTGTAAATAGCACACTCAGAAAAACACGTTAGAGTACCACAATTGTTCATATCAAAAGGTTAACTTGTAATCATCAAAACATAGAGTTGTACTACTAGATCAAAACTTGATCTTACAATCTCCCCCTTTTTGATGATGACAAAACTAAGATTTTTGATGAACAATTCTTAAACATTAAACTGAATTCACTCAGAGTTTAGAGATATAGAATAAGACTTATCCTGATGTGAATAGTTTATCTTGCTCATTCTGAATTCAAGTCACTGCTTGATTCTGAGCTTAGCTCCCCCTGAATCTAATACTTGATGAAAACGTTAGTAAAGTCTAGATTCTGAGCTAAATCATATAAGAGTTCAGAGTGAAAAGCTTATGACATAGATGAAAAACGAATAATCAGAGCGCATAAGTGATCAGAGTCATGGACAAGGTATCAGAGTCTTGGGTATCAGAGTCAACTTAGAATCACTTCAGAAGAAGTGAAATGTATTCCTTGTATTTGCCCAGTGACACATCTATGGTCATGAAGGTGGAACTCTTAAAATCTCCAAAAGAAAAATAAATCACACTAACACATCTTACACATCAAAAACTGGGTTTACTCCCCCTTTTTGTCATAAGCAAAAAGTGTGGGGTGTGAAAAACTTAGCTTGAAGTACAAGGTACTCCCCCTTAGAGAAGGTCTAAGTTTAAAGAAAATGAAAATGATGTAAGAATCAGAGTTAGGCGATCATAAATAGAAGAGTTAATGCAAGGGATGAACGTTTACCACCGGTCAAGGAGTAAATAGAAGGGTCAGTTACCAAGTACTTAACCTCGAGAAACTGTAAGAGCATTAACTTTCAGAGAGAAAGTGAAGCCTATAAAAACGTTGGAGAGAAAGGTAAGCTTCACACCTCGAATAATATTCAGAAAAAAATGGCATCATACAGAATGGCATTAGAAGAGCTCAGAAGGAAGGCGTTTGAGGAAGATATGTTCCTCAATATTAGGCATCCCGATGGTACAAAGACCATACAAGAGCTGACGAAGACACTGCTTGAAGAAGATCTTGGTCCAGAGATGGAGAAAGATCTGAAGGAGTTCCTCGGCTTCGTGGAAGAGATTCAGGAGCTTTGCCAGCGGGAGCTGAATCTGCTGGAAGAGAAAGAGACTGTGGAAAAGAGACTCAAGACGACAGAAGATAGTCTAGAAAAAGATGATCTGAGCATCAAACTTGGCAACATAGAGTATGCATTGGATCGTCTGGAGAAGGAAAGAGTGGAGCAGCGCCAAGAATGCAGAAGAATGAGGAAGGATCCTCCATTCTAGATATAGGGAATAATGTATGATGGAAAGAATTATGAATAAAACAGGTTTTGCAAACATATGTGACACAAATATATATAGATATATGCATATAGAATCACAAATGAACAAATTAAAGTAAGTAAATAAGCAGAGTTTAAGTAAAACAACGTTAAATAAAAAAGGAAAAGGAAGAAAAAGAAGAGATCCTAAAAACTAAGATTTGTCAGTACGGCGCAGAAGTTCCATCATCATGTGCTTCATCTCAATCAGCATGGATTCATGAGTGTCAAGACGTTGTTCCATGATGTCGAGTCTGGATGAGCTTGTCGGAGTAGAGCTGGAAGGAACGTTCTGAGCAGCTTGAGGTTCTGGAATGGAAGCAGAAGCAGCAGAAGTAAACAGAACTGGTGCAAGTCGCTCTGCCTCAGCCTCAGCTTCAAGACGTTCTGCCTCAAGTCTGGCTTGTTCAGCCTGAGCTGCTGCTTGACGGGCAGCTTCTTCTTCTTGTTCTTTCTGTCTCTTGGCTTCTTCAATGGCTTCAAGAAGCTTGGTTCTCTGTTCAAGTTCATGAAGAGCCACCCTCCTAGCAAACCTTTGCTTTGCAGCCTCAATGCTCTGACTTCCCTCTGCATGCAGGAGCTGCAGCATAACGGGAAACTGAGCCACCAGCCAAGTGCTCAAATCGTTCCACTCATCAGCCACATTTTCAGCATTCTCACTGAGGTCAGTCTGACCGTGCACATTGCGGAGCCTCAAGGAGGCTTCATGATTGAAAATATTGATGCACTCAGAGAGAGATGTGGGTTGAAGGTGAGTATAGGGAATGATGGAGAGGTTGGGTGCAGGAGAGGCTGGGTGATTGCTGCTATGAGCTTCAGAGGCACCTTGTGGAGAACCAATGTTAATTATGGGAGCATTGGGTTCAGAGGTTCCACGGTGAGGGTCTGAAGTTTCAACCAGAGGGTGAGGTGATCTAACCGAGGATTGGTTAGATACTGATTGTTCAGGTTCAGGGTCTGGTTGAATTGGCTCTTGTTGGTCAGGGACAGGGTGAGCCTGTTGGACTAAGGGGTCTGCCTCTTGGATAGGATTGGCCAAGATAGGTTCATCTGGGTCAACTAGACGTTCAGGTCTAGGGCCAGGATATTGCCTAGGGCTTGGACAGGTAAGGTAATATTCTTCCAAGGCAGATACCTTCTCTTTCCTAACCTCCATGAATTTTCTAAGTGATTCAGAGGTATTGGAGGGAGGAGAGTCAAAGACATTGATGGGGAAGGATACAGGTGTGAAGGCTGATGAAGAGTCTGTATCCGTGGTTCTGACAGCAGGACGTGCTGATGCTCTGGGAGCAGAGTGATCAGACGTTCTGGGTTGTGGATCTGTTGGTTTGGGTTCTGGTTGGTTGGGAATGATGGGTTCAGAAGTTAATGGATCGTATGGAATGGTAAGGAGAGAGGTTGGATCTTCTGACCTAGAGGGTTGGTTCTGAAGCAAATTCCAGAGTGGTGCTTCAGTAGGAGAAGGTTGAAAGAATGAAGATCTTGGGGAATGTGGTGGAGAGGTGGTTTGTGCGGCTGGCTGGGATTCAGGAATAGGAGTGAGGGGATTTGAAGATTGTTGGAGTAAGGCAGAAATTGGGAGTGCATCAAATAAATTCAAATCATCATCAGAGGTAAGTGCAGGCTTACTTGTATGTGCTGATGATCGAGTCACTCTGGCAGGAGGTTCAGTCCTTCTGACCTCTGCAGCAGCTGGTTCCACCCGAGTAGGCTTCACCACAATTCTGACTTTCTTCTGCTTCTTCTTTGGAGGACCATCCTCACTATCATCACCATCATCATCATCAGGCTTGCTCTTCGCCTTCTTGACCAGAGGGACATCAGATTCCTCTCAGGATTCGTCCAGAATCATCTTCCTCTTGGTTTTCTTCTTGGGAGGAGAAGGAAACTCTGGAGCTGGTGGAAGTCTGCTGACGAAATCATCAAGGTCAATCTCGAATCCTTGAGCCCTGAGGTCTTCAACATAGCATCTGATGGCTTCAGGATGGTCTGCTTGAGTCCACAGAGGGTAGTCATTCAGAGGCATTCTTCTTCCTCTGATCTCAGAAGATGTGTCCTCATGAGCAGGAGCAATCTTCTTCTGGACCAAACCCATCTTCTTCAGAGAGTTGGCAGTGAAGACATCGCTAACAATTGTGCTCAAGTCCTCTGTGCAACCAGCATTGATCAAATCTTGCACCAAATTGCTTTCAATGAGAAAGTCTGAGATCAGCCTCCCAAAAGGGATATATTTGATGGCTGACTTGATGGAGGAGGTGGTGCGAGACTTCCGGATGCATTCCTTCAAATAGGAGAACAGGAAGTAGGGAAGGCAGATCTTCTCCTTGTCTTGAATGAAGAACAGCATCGCCTTCTGATTGAAGTTGATGTAGTCTGGAGAACTGCCCTTTGGTCGTTGATTTATGCAGTTGAGCAGGATCTTGTGCCAGACCCGGAGTTTGGGTTGAAGGTCCATCACTTTGTAGCTCGTCTTGCCCGGTTTGAAAGTGGTGTACAGGGCCTTGTTGACGATGTCCTTGGTTCTGGGTTTCAGCTTCGATTCCGTCAGTGAGAACCGATACCCATGAGCAGTTTCTGCACCTAGCAGATTCACGAATGGCTTCTCCGTGATGATGATCTTCCTACCCAGTATGTAAGAAACCACCTGAGTGTCATCACAATCAGCGTGCTTCCAGAATTCCTTTACTAGCTTCTCATACACCGGTCCTCGAAGTCGATTGAAGTAGTTTCCCCAACCTTGAGCTTGGACTTCAGGACGGAGATCAAACCCATTTGCAGCCAAGTTGTCGAGGTTGAATCTCCATTCTGCCAGGACTTGGAGTTCCTCAGGAGGAAATACACAGTGAACGGCACAGCCCCGTTCTGCAATAGGAACAATCTCCTCTTGAGCTTGAGCTTGTTCTTGTGCTGGGTTCTCAGAGCCCCGTTGACCCGTTGCCAACCCGACTACCATGTGAGGGAACTGAGGTGCATCTGCAGTAGATCTTCTGGTTTGTCTCACCATTTTGAAGAGGTTGAAGGTTTGAGGTAGAAGATGAAGTTTGAAGGATGAAGAGAGATCGAGAGAGAAATCACGAAGGAGGCGGTTTTGAAAAGCAGGGAGTGCGAGAGTGAAAACCGGAAGTGAGAGAGAACGTGTGTGTATAGTGGGTTTTATCAAATAACCGTTGTTGATTCAAAAAGCACTTTAAGATCAACGGTTGAAAATTAAAGATAGACAGTAACAGTAAAATACACAATCACACACAGGAGATAAGCATATCTACACGCAATCACAACAGACTGTCACACGGGCACAAGGAACTATGCATCAGAAGTTCTGACGCACGTGTTGTTGTCTCAGCTTCAGAGTCAGTACCAGTGGGCACACACACTCTGATTGAGTTACCTTCTGGACTAGACATCTTCTGATCAAGAAGTATCACAGTCAGAGGTTCTGATCTATCTTCACTCTGGACAAAAGTCCATGTTTAGATTTTTCAGAATAAAATTAAATCTATCTTCAGCTAAGGGCTTTGTAAAGATATCTGCCCATTGATGGTCAGTATCAACAAACTTCAGAAGAAGTACGCCCTTCTGCACATAATCTCTAATGAAGTGATACTTTACCTCAATGTGCTTTGCCCTTGAATGCAAGATAGGATTCTTGCTCAACGAAATTGCAGCAGTGTTATCACAATAAATTGGGATATTGCTCTCAAGGATCTGATAATCCTCCAGCTGATGTTTCATCCAGAGCATCTGAGTGCTGCATATTGCTGCTGAGATATATTCTGCCTCTGCAGTTGATAGAGCAATGGTTGATTGCCTCTTGCTTGCCCATGAGACTAGATTGCTTCCCAGAAATTGACAATTTCCAGAAGTACTTTTTCTCTCTGTTCTATCTCCAGCATAATCAGCATCACAATAACCTGAAAGCTTATACTCTGATGTTTTCTTATACATCAAGCCAAGGTTAGTGGTGCCTTTCAGATACCTTAGGATCCTCTTAACAGCAGTTAAGTGGGTTTCCCTTGGATCTGATTGGAAACGAGCACATAAATGAACACTAAATAATATGTCTGGCCTAGATGCAGTTAAGTACAGAAGTGAACCTATCATGCCACGATAGAGCTTCTGACATACTTTACCACTTATATCTTCTTTTTCCAGAATGCATGTTGGATGCATTGGAGTCTTGGCCACAGTAGATTCCAGCATATTGAACTTCTTCAGAAGTTCCTTAGTGTACTTGCTCTGATGGATATATGTTCCTTCTGGTGTTTGATCAACTTGTATTCCCAGAAAGTACTTTAATTCTCCCATCATACTCATCTCAAATTCAGCCTGCATCATCTCAGAAAATTCTTTGCATAGAGATTGATTAGCAGAACCAAATATAATATCATCAACATAAATTTGCACAATTAAGATATCATCTTTATAAGTCTTGCAAAAGAGAGTTGTATCTACTTTACCCCTTACAAACTCATTCTCCAGAAGGAATGAGCTAAGTCTCTCATACCATGCTCTGGGAGCTTGCTTCAGACCGTAGAGTGATTTCTTCAATTTGAACACATGGTCTGGTTTCTTTTCATCTTCAAAACCTGGGGGTTGATGAACGTAGACTTCCTCAGAGATATAACCATTTAGGAAGGCACTCTTTACGTCCATCTGATGTAGAACTATGTTGTGATTTACTGAGAAAGAAATCAATAGTCTGATTGCCTCCAGTCTTGCTACTGGAGCAAATGTTTCAGTGTAGTCTATTCCTTCCTGCTGGCTGTAGCCTTGAGCAACTAGCCTTGCCTTGTTTCTGACTACATCTCCTTTCTCATTTAGCTTGTTTCTGAATACCCATTTCGTTCCAATAACATGGACATTCTCAGGCTTCTTCACTAAGCTCCAAACATCGTTCTTGGAGAATTGATTCAATTCTTCTTCCATGGCCAGAATCCAATCCTTGTCCTGAAGAGCTTCATCTATGGACTTGGGTTCAATTAAGGACACCAATCCTTTCAGACTCAGCAAGGTCTCTTCAGAGGGTCTGAAGGCAGATCTGGTTCTGACTGGTTCATCTTTGTTGCCCAGAATCAATTCCTTAGGATGAGCTGCAGTGATTCTGCTCTTCTTCAGAGTTTGTGAGTTAGAGGGACCAGCTTCTTCCTCTGGTTCATCTTCCTCTGGCTCAACTTCCTCTGGAGCTTTGCCTTTGTCAGAAACATTAATGCTTAAATCTGCAAACTTTTCAACTAGCTTTGACTGGTCAGAGTCAAGCTTATCATCAAATCTAACATGAATAGATTCTTCAATAGTCTTAGCATCAGTATTATAAAATCTAAAACCTTTAGATCTATCAGAATAACCAAGTAATAGACACTTAGAAGATTTAGCATCAAATTTATGCAATCTATCCTTAGTATTGAGAACATAACAAACACAGCCAAAAGGATGAAAATAAGAAATGTTGGGTTTTATGTTCTTCCACAATTCATAAGGAGTCTTATTCAGAATTGGTCTCACAGAGATTCTGTTCTGAATGTAACATGCTGTATTTACTGCCTCTGCCCAAAAGTGCTTAGCCATGCCAGTTTCTTGGAGCATGGTTCTAGCCATCTCCTGAAGAGTTCTGTTCTTCCTCTCAACAACACCATTTTGTTGAGGAGTTCTGGGACAAGAGAAATCATGTGTAATTCCATAGGAATCAAACAGACTCTCAAACTTGTCATTCTCAAACTCTCCACCATGGTCACTTCTGACACGCACAATTCTACAAGCCTTCTCGTTTTGCACTTGAGCAATGAAGGTAGAGAACACAGCATGAGACTCATCCTTGCGGGTTAGAAACTTTACCCATGTCCAGCGGCTATAGTCATCAACGATAACCATCCCATATCTCTTGCCACCTATAGACTCAGTTTTCACTGGTCCAAACAGGTCGATATGCAGAAGTTCTAACGGCCTTGAGGTTGAGACAACATTCTTTGCCTTGAAAGGGACTTTTGTGAATTTGCCTTTCTGACATGCTTCACAAAGAGCGTCTGAAGCGAACTTCAGATTGGGTAAGCCCCTGACAAGGTTTAGCTTGCTCAGCTGAGAAATCTTTCTCATACTGGCATGCCCTAACCGTCTATGCCATACCCACTGCTCTTCATTAACAGACAGAAGGCACTTCACATTCTGAGCCTCCAACTCAGATAATCTGATCTTATAAATGTTGTTCTTCCTCTTGCTGTTAAACAGAACAGAGCCATCGATCTGACTTACAGCCCGGCAGGACTTTTGATTGAATATAACATCATAACCCTTGTCAGCTAATTGACTTATAGACAATAAGTTATGTGTTAAGCCGTCTACCAATAAAACATTATCAATGCATGGACTACTATCTACACAAATAGTACCAGTACCAATAATTTTACCCTTTTCATTTCCTCCAAAGCCAACTTCGCCTCCAGGCTTAAGTTTCAGCTCTCGGAACATACGCTTTTCTCCCGTCATGTGACGCGAGCATCCACTGTCCAGATACCATGATTGGTGTTTCAGTGGAGCTATCAAGGATATCTGCAACATAGATAATCTTGTCCTTAGGTACCCACTTTCTGGGTCCTCTTTTGTTAGTTACCCCAAAGGTTCTGATCACCTTGGGTGTCTCAACATGATATTTTAAAGGAATATTTGCATGATATTTAGTCATAGAGAAAGATCCCTTTTTAAGAGGGTTTTTAGCAACTTCAGCAGGTACAGGATCAGGCAATATGGTACCAGAGGGAACAAAGCATTCATACAAGGATTTAGCTTTAGACACAGAAGGCTCATTTCTAATTGGTTTAGAATAGCCAATGCCATGCATTCCATTTCTGCTTACACCATAGATCATTGAAGCCATTAAGCTTCTATCTACGCTTTTAGCCAGGAATCTTTGAAAAGATTTTTCATACTTAGATTCATGCTTACTATCAGAGGCATCGCAGGCAATAACTTCTTCTAACTTTGCAATTTGATTCTTAAGCACAGAGTTAGAATTAACTAAAGCATGGTTATCATTTTTCAAATCAGATATGATTTTCTCATGTTCAGAAGGAGTTTTAGAAACAGCAGATAAGTTCTTTTTCAGCTTCTTATGCTTAGACAACAAGGAGTTATACTTATCCATGATATCAGACAAGGCATGTTTCAGTTCAGAGGTAGAGAAGGAAGCAAATACCTCATTTTCATCGTCAGAGCCTGGATCTCCTTCTG
The DNA here is from genome assembly GCF_012489685.1 of Lotus japonicus. Taxonomy (NCBI): domain Eukaryota; kingdom Viridiplantae; phylum Streptophyta; class Magnoliopsida; order Fabales; family Fabaceae; genus Lotus; species Lotus japonicus. Next base: position 35,413,967 of record NC_080046.1, on the reverse strand, counting down.
ATTCTGAGTCAGAGTCAACAGCTTCCTTTGACTCTGTTCCTTTGTCTTTGACAATAGCCATGAGTCCTTGGACTTCACCATCAGAGTCAACATCCTCTGACTCTGATTCATCGAATGTCACCATCAGACTCTTCTTGGTCTTGAAGTGCTTCTTTGGCTTCTTGTCCTTCTTCAATTTTGGACAGTCACTTTTGTAGTGCCCTGATTCTTTGCACTCAAAGCAAGTGACTTCCTTGATTGATGACTTCTTCTGACCTGAGGATTCAGACTTTCCTCTTGCCTTTCCAGAGCCTTTGAACTTGCTCTGCCTGTGCTTCCAGATGCGGTTGAGTCTCTTGGAGATCAGAGTCAGCTCATCTTCATCAGAATCTTCTGATGCTTCTTCAGATTCTTCTTCTTCAGCTTGAAGAGCCTTTGACTTCTCAACCTTAGCCTTTTCAGATTTGGATTTCAAGGCTATGGACTTTTTCCTCAGATCTTGCATCTCTGAGCGCTTCAGCTCATGGCATTTCAAAATGCTGATGAGTTCTTCTAAACTCATATTCTCAACATCTCTCGTGAGCTCTATTGAAGTCACCAAAGGCATCCAACTTTCAGGAAGACACCTGATGACCCTTATGACATGATCTTTTGTTGTGTAGCTCTTGTTGAGAGGACGTATGCCAGCTACAAGCAGTTGAAATCTGGAGAACATTTCTTCAATGGACTCATTTGGCTCCATGATGAAGGATTCATACTTTTGGATCAAAGACAATGCCTTTGATTCTTTGACTTTCTTGTTTCCTTCATGAGACATCTTCAGAGAATCAAAAATACCTTTAGCAAACTCACGATCTGTAATCTTCTGGTACTCCTCATAGGAGATAGCACTTAGAAGAATTGCTCTTGCTTTGTGATGTTGTGAGTACAGCTTCTTTTGATCTGCAGTCATCTCTGACCTTGGGATCTTCTTGCCATCTGCATCAACTGGACGCTCGTAGCCATCCACAATAATATCCCAGAGATCTGCATCGAAACCCAGAAAGAAACTTTCCAGTCTATCTTTCCAATATTCGAACCTTTGACCGTCGAACATAGGAGGCTTTGCGTTGTAACCATCTCTTTGAGTTTCACTGGTGGTGGCAGCCATTGTTTTTCACACCGGCCCGGATCACTGAACACTGTTAGGTGTGGTAATCAGAACTTGCGCTCTGATACCAATTGAAGGTATGAAAAACGGTAGAAAGGGGGGGTTTGAATAACGTTTTCAGTACAAAACTACCACCTTAAAGATTTTAACAAATCTTTTCGAGAACTAAGTGCAAAAGATAGAGATAGAAAAGCACACAAGGATTTTATCCTGGTTCACTTGATAAATCACTCAAGCTACTCCAGTCCACCCGTTAAGGTGATTTCTTCCTTCTTAGAATGAAGGCAATCCACTAATCAGGTAAGAGTTACAACTGCACTTGAAACCTACAAGTGACTAACAATTACACTGACTTAGCTCACACTAAGATTCACTCTCTTAGTCTTCTCTAGGATCCGATCAACCTTGATCTCCTAAAGGAAAATCAAACAACTGTTTGAGGTTGGTGTTTACAAGGGTTTGCTTCTGAATAAGCTGAGTGTAAACTAAAATAAATTACAAGATGAAAGAAAGCTTAGAATATGTCTTGCGCGTGTGTATTGCTTCAACTTAGTTTCTTAGCCGCTTCTTTCAATCTTCAGCCTCTATATATACTCCAAGGATTAGGGTTGAGCGTTGCATGGAAATGCTACCGTTGGAGGGCAGTTCTGGAAAATCCAGCTTCTGCTGTGGCTGAGAACGTTAGGTAGGTCGTCAGGAAGGTACACTTGCTTTTGTACTAGGATAGCGACTTGACCTTTTAACCTAGGAGACTTCTGATCAGAGGAATGCTTCGTATTGGAACTTGTGAAGCCGGTTGATCAGAGTCATGGGGAAAGCACAGATCCTCTGACCATTGTATCTTCTGATTCTGAACTCAGAGGGAAGAACATGGCCTTCAGAGTTTCTTGCTTCTGGACTTCAGAGTTTCCACTATTCAGCTTCTGGATCTTCAGAGTCTTCTACACCATCGGAACATCTGAACCTTCAGTGTTTCTTGGTTGTCAGAACTTCTGGATCATCAGAGCTTCTAGCGACTGAGTCCTCATCAGAGTTTGTATAGCTTCAGATCTTCTGAAGCTTTTCCACTGTTCATACTGAACATGGTGAATGCGAAAGCGTTGCTTGGGTTACCCTTTATACACAGTGCTTCTGATTTGTGTGAAATTGAGTCAGGGTCAGAGCCTGTAAATAGCACACTCAGAAAAACACGTTAGAGTACCACAATTGTTCATATCAAAAGGTTAACTTGTAATCATCAAAACATAGAGTTGTACTACTAGATCAAAACTTGATCTTACATAAAGTAGCTTCTTCTTCCCCAAAAAGCTTATAAAATAAGCTCAATTCTGGGTTTTAGGGAAAAAGTTTTGACTGTTTGAAGTTAGCAGCCGAATTAACCTTCAAAATTCAACCTGTATGTTCCGTTTTCTATTTTTACCGATTGCCCCAATTTAATTCAGCAGGCAGATGAATAACGTAGTTTCTTCTTCCCCAAAAGCATATAAAATAAGCTCAATTCTGGGTTCCAGGGCAAATGTTTTGACTGTTTGAAGTTAGCAGCCGAATTAACCTTCAAAATTCAACCCGAAGGTTCCGTTTTGTAGTTTTACAGATTTCCCCCATTTAATTCGGTTGGCACTTGAATAAAGTAACACCTTCTACAACAAAAGCATATAAAATATGCTCAATTCTAGGTTTCTGGGCAAAAGTTATGGCTGTTTGAAGTTTGCAGCCGAATTAACCTTCAAAATTCAACCTGTAGGTTCCATTTTCTATTTTTACTGATTTGCTGTTTATTTAGGCTGGCAGCTGAATAAAGTGGCTTCTACTACCTCAAAAGCATATAAAATATGCTCAATTCTGGGTTTCGGGGAAAAAAGTTATGGCTGTTTGAAGTTTGCAGCCGAATTAACCTTCAAAATTCAACCTGAAGGTTTCGTTTACAATTTTTACCGAGTTCCCCCGTTTAATTCGGCAGGCAGGTGAATAAAGTAGCTTCTTCTTCCCCAAAAGCATATAAAATAAGCTCAATTTTGGGTTCCAGGGCAAAAGTTTTGACTGTTTGAAGTTAGCAGCCGAATTAACCTTCAAAATTCAACCTGTAGGTTCCATTTTCTATTTTTACTGATTTCCTGTTTATTTCGTCTGGCACCTGAATAAAGTGGCTTCCTCTACCTCAAAAGCATATAAAATATGCTCAATTCTGTGTTTCGGGGAAAAAAGTTTGGGCTGTTTGATGTTTGCAGCCAAATTAACCTTTAAAATTCAACCCGAACGTTCCGTTTTCTATTTTTACCACTTTCCCCTGTTTAATTCAGTTGGAACTTGAATAAAGTAACTTCTTCTCCAACAAAAGCATATAAAATATGCTCAATTCTAGGTTTCGGGGCAAAAGTTATAGCTGTTTGAAGTTTGCAGCCGAATTAACCTTCAAAATTCAACCTGTAGGTTCCGTTTTCAATTTTTACCGATTCCCCCGTTAAATTCGTTGGCACTTGAATAAAGTAACTTCTTCTACCCCAAAAGCATATATAATATGCTCAATTCTGGGTTTCGGAGCAAAAGTTATGGCTGTTTGAAGTTTGCAGCCGAATTCACCTTCAAAATTCAACCTGTAGGTTTCGTTTTCAATTTTTACCGATTTCCCCCGTTTAATTCGGCAGACAGGTGAATAAAGTAGCTTCTTTTATACCAAAAGCGTATATAATATACACAATTCTGGGTTCGGGGGCAAAAGTTATGGCTGTTTGAAGTTTGCAACCGAATTAACCTTCGAAATTCAACCTGTATATTCCGTTTTCTATTTTTACCGATTGCCCCGATTTAATTCAGCTGGCAGGTGAATAAAGTAGCTTCTTCTACCCTAAAAGGATATAAAATATGCTCAATTCTGGGTTCCAGGGCAAAAGTTATGGCTGTTTGAAGTTTGCAGCCGAATTAACCTTCAAAATTCAACCTGTATGTTTCGTTTTCTATTTTTACCGATTTCCCTCGTTTAATTCGGCTGGAAGGTGATTAAAGTAACTTCTTTTACCCCAAAAGCGTATATAATATGCTCAATTCTGGGTTCTGGGCAAAAGTTATGGCTGTTTAAAGTTTGCAACCGAATTAACCTTCAAAATTCAACCTGTATATTCCGTTTTCTATTTTTACCGATTACACCGATTTAATTCAGCTGGCAGGTGAATAAAGTAGCTTCTTCTTCCCCAAAAGCATATAAAACAAGCTCAATTCTGGGTTCCAGGGCCAAAGTTTTGACTGTTTGAAGTTAGCAGCCGAATTAACCTTCAAAATTCGACCTGCAGGTTCCATTTTCTATTTTTACTGATTTTCTGTTTATTTCGGCTGGCAGCTGAATAAAGTGGCTTCTTCTACCTCAAAGCATATAAAATATGCTCAATTCTGGGTTTCGGGGAAAAAAGTTATGGCTGTTTGAAGTTTGCAACCGAATTAACCTTCAAAATTCAACCTGTATATTCCGTTTTCTATTTTTACCGATTTCCCCCGTTTAATTCGGCTGGCAGGTGAATAAAGTAACTTCTTTTACCCCAAAAGCGTATATAATATGCTCAATTCTGGGTTCCGGGGCAAAAGTTATGGCTGTTTAAAGATTGCAACCGAATTAACCTTCAAAATTTGACCTACAGGTTCCATTTTCTATTTTTACTGATTTTCTGTTTATTTCGGCTGGCAGCTGAATAAAGTGGCTTCTTCTACCTTAAAGCATATAAAATATGCTCAATTCTGGGTTTCGGGGAAAAAAGTTATGGCTGTTTGAAGTTTGCAACCGAATTAACCTTCAAAATTCAACCTGTATATTCCGTTTTCTATTTTTACCGATTTCCCCCGTTTAATTCGGCTGGCAGGTGAATAAAGTAGCTTCTTCTACCCTAAAAGGATATAAAATATGCTCAATTCTGGGATTCGGAGCAAAAGTTATGGCTGTTTGAAGTTTGCAGCCGAATTAACCTTCAAAATTCAACCTGTAGGTTTCGTTTTCTATTTTTACCGATTTCCCCCGTTTAATTCGGCTGGCAGGTGAATAAAGTAATTTCGTTTACCCCAAAAGCGTATATAATATGCTCAATGCTGGGTTCCGGGGCAAAAGTTATGGCTGTTTAAAGTTTGCAACCGAATTAACCTTCAAAATTCAACCTGTATATTCCGTTTTCTATTTTTACCGATTACACCGATTTAATTCAGCTGGCAGGTGAATAAAGTAGCTTCTTCTTCCCCAAAAGCATATAAAATAAGCTCAATTATGGGTTCCAGGGCAAAAGTTTTGACTGTTTGAAGTTAGCAGCCGAATTAACCTTCAAAATTCAACATGTAGGTTCCATTTTCAATTTTTACTGATTTCCTGTTTATTTCGGCTGGCAGCTTAATAAAGTGGCTTCTTCTACCTCAAAAGCATATAAAATATGCTCAATTCTGGGTTTCGGGGAAAAAAGTTATGGCTGTTTGAAGTTTGCAACCGAATTAACCTTCAAAATTCAACCTGTATATTCCGTTTTCTATTTTTACCGATTGCCCCGATTTAATTCAGCTGGCAGGTGAATAAAGTAGCTTCTTCTTCCCCAAAAGCATATAAAATAAGCTCAATTCTGGGTTCCAGAGCAAAAGTTTTGACTCTTTGAAGTTAGCAGCCGGATTAACCTTCAAAATTCAACCTGTATGTTCCGTTTTCTATTTTTACTGATTTCCCCCATTTAATTTGGCTGGCATGTGAATAAAGTAGCTTCTTTTACCCCAAAAGGATATAAAATATGCTCAATTCTGGGTTTCGGAGCAAAAGTTATGGTTGTTTGAAGTTTGCAGCCGAATTAACCTTCAAAATTCAACCTGTAGGTTTCGTTTTCTATTCTTACCGATTTCCCCCGTTTAATTCGGCTGGCAGGTGAATAAAGTAACTTCTTTTACACCAAAAGCGTATATAATACGCTCAATTCTGGGTTCCGGGGCAAAAGTTATGGCTGTTTAAACTTTGCAACCGAATTAACCTTCAAAATTCAACCTGTATATTCCGTTTTCTATTTTTACCGATTACACCGATTTAATTCAGCTGGCAGGTGAATAAAGTAGCTTCTTCTTCCCCAAAAGCATATAAAATAAGCGCAATTATGGGTTCCAGGGCTAAAGTTTTGACTGTTTGAAGTTAGCAGCCGAATTAACCTTCAAAATTCAACCTGTAGGTTCCATTTTCTAATTTTACTGATTTCCTGTTTATTTCGGCTGGCAGCTGAATAAAGTGGCTTCTTCTACCTCAAAAGCATATAAAATATGCTCAATTCTGGGTTTCGGGGAAAAAAGTTTTGACTCTTTGAAGTTAGCAGCCGAATTAACCTTCAAAATTCAACCTGTATGTTCCGTTTTCTATTTTTACTGATTTCCCCCATTTAATTTTGCTGGCATGTGAATAAAGTAGCTTCTTCTACCCCAAAAGGATAGAAAATATGCTCAATTCTGGGTTTCGGAGCAAAAGTTATGGCTGTTTGAAGTTTGCAGCCGAATTAACCTTCAAAATTCAACCTGTAGGTTTCGTTTTCTATTTTTACCGATTTCCCCCGTTTAATTCGGCTGGCAGGTGATTAAAGTAACTTCTTTTACCCCAAAAGCGTATATAATAAGCTCAATTCTGGGTTCCGGGGCAAATGTTATGGCTGTTTAAAGTTTGCAACCGAATTAACCTTCAAAATTCAACCTGTATATTCCGTTTTCTATTTTTACCGATTACACCGATTTAATTCAGCTGGCAGGTGAATAATGTAGCTTCTTCTTCCCCCAAAGCATATAAAATAAGCTCAATTCTGGGTTCCAGGGCCAAAGTTTTGACTGTTTGAAGTTAGCAGCCGAATTAACCTTCAGAATTCAACCTGTAGGTTCCATTTTCTATTTTTACTGATTTCCTGTTTATTTCGGCTGGCAGCTGAATAAAGTGGCTTCTTCTACCTCAAAAGCATATAAAATATGCTCAATTCTGGGTTTCGGGGAAAAAAGTTATGGCTGTTTGAAGTTTGCAACCGAATTAACCTTCAAAATTCAACCTGTATATTCCGTTTTCTATTTTTACCGATTTCCCCCATTTAATTCAGCTGGCAGGTGAATAAAGTAACTTCTTTTACCCCCAAAGCATATAAAATAAGCTCAATTCTGGGTTCCAGGGCAAAAGTTTTGACTGTTTGAAATTTGCAACCGAATTAACCTTCAAAATTCAACCTTTATATTCTATTTTCTATTTTTACCGATTACACCGATTTAATTCAGATGGCAGGTGAATAATGTAGCTTCTTCTTCCCCCAAAGCATATAAAATAAGCTCAATTCTGGGTTCCCGGGCAAAAGTTTTGACTGTTTGAAGTTAGCAGCCGAATTAACCTTCAAAATTCAACTTGTAGGTTCCATTTTCTATTTTTACTGATTTCCTGTTTATTTCGGCTGGCAGCTGAATAACGTGGCTTCTTCTACCTCAAAAGCATATAAAATTTGCCTAATTCTGGGTTTCGGGGAAAAAATTTATGGCTGTTTGAAGTTTGCAGCCGAATTAACCTTCAAAATTCAACCCAAAGGTTCCGTTTTCTATTTTTACCGATTTCCCCTGTTTCATTCAGCTGGCAGGTGAATATTGTAGCTTCTTCTTCCCCCAAAGCATATAAAATAAGCTCAATTCTGGGTTTCGGGGAAAAAAGTTATGGCTGTTTGAAGTTTGCAACCGAATTAACCTTCAAAATTCAACCTGTATATTCCGTTTTCTATTTTTACCGATTTCCCCCGTTTAATTCACCTGGCAGGTGAATAAAGTAACTTCTTCTACCCTAAAAGGATATAAAATATGCTCAATTCTGGGATTCGGAGCAAAAGTCATGGCTGTTTGAAGTTTGCAGCCGAATTAACCTTCAAAATTCAACCTGTAGGTTTCGTTTTCTATTTTTACCGATTTCCCCCATTTAATTCGGCTGGCAGGTGAATAAAGTAATTTCTTTTACCCCAAAAGCGTATATAATACGCTCAATTCTGGGTTCCGGGGCAAAAGTTATGGCTGTTTAAAGTTTGCAACCGAATTAACCTTCAAAATTCAACCTGTATATTCCGTTTTCTATTTTTACCGATTACACCGATTTAATTCAGCTGGCAGGTGAATAAAGTTGCTTCTTCTTCCCCAAAAGCTTATAAAATAAGCTCAATTCTGGGTTCCAGGGCAAAAGTTTTGACTGTTTGAAGTTAGCAGCCGAATTAACCTTCGAAATTCAACCTGTAGTTTCCATTTTCTAATTTTACTAATTTCCTGTTTATTTCGGCTGGCAGCTGAATAAAGTGGCTTCTTCTACCTCAAAAGCATATCAAATATGCCTAATTCTGGGTTTCGGGGAAAAAAGTTATGGCTGTTTGAAGTTTGCAGCCGAATTAACCTTCAAAATTCCACCTGTATATTCTGTTTTCTATTTTTACCGATTTCCCCCGTTTAATTCAGCTGGCAGGTGAATAATGTAGCTTCTTTTACAACAAAAGCATATAAAATATGCTCAATTCTAGGTTTCGGAGCAAAAGTTATGGCTGTTTGATGTTTGCAACCGAATTAACCTTCAAAATTCTACCTGTAGGTTTCGTTTTCTATTTTTACCGATTTCCCCCGTTTAATTCGGCTGGCAGGTGAATAAAGTAACTTCTTTTACCCCAAAAGCGTATATAAAGTAGCTTCTTCTACCCCAAAAGGTTATAAAATATGCTCAATTCTGGGTTTCGGAGCAAAAGTTATGGCTGTTTGAAGTTTGCAGCCGAATTAACCTTCAAAATTCAACCTGTAGGTTTCGTTTTCTATTTTTACCGATTTCCCCCGTTTAATTCGGCTGGCAGGTGAATAAAGTAACTTCTTTTACCCCAAAAGCGTATATAATATGCTCAATTCTGGGTTCCGGGGCAAAAGTTATGGCTGTTTAAAGTTTGCAACCGAATTAACCTTCAAAATTCAACCTGTATATTCCGTTTTCTATTTTTACCGATTACACCGATTTAATTCAGCTGGCAGGTGAATAAAGTAGCTTCTTCTTCCCCAAAAGCATATAAAATAAGTAAATAGCCATTTTGGTCCCTGGTTGTGTATAGCGGTGACAGAATGGTCCTCAGCTTTTAAAAATGGTCGTTTTTAATCCTTGAATGTGTCGACGTCGGTCAAGTTGGTCCTTTGTTCAGTTTTCCGTTAGTCCCTGAGACGGAAAATGTCAAATGTCATGTTTTTTTACACATTGGCATCCTACGTGGCTCTCCAGCAGTCAGAATGAAAGTAAGTAAACACATTCAGGGACCAAAATGACGGTTTACTCCAAAAAATCACTTAACCATCATCTCCAACCTCATCTTCATCTTCATCCTCAATCTCACCTTCTTATTTCATTATTTCCAGAAAACAAACACAAAATCCCAAATCTTCATCCTCCATCATCTTTTTCCCTATTCAACCATTAAACTTTAAAAAGTTCATCATCTAATCCCACATCCCATTTATATTTTATATGATCCTATCTTGGTCCTAATCTCATTGGTAGGCACTGCTTATCTGCTCTATTTGCCTATCACCCCCACTCTCCCATACCTGTACATCTCAGTGAGTTCCTAAATTTCCATTATCCTTCCTTAACTCCATTTCAATCAACACCAATGCACTGTTAATCACACCCTCATACAATCACTACCTTCAACCCTTTCTTCTGATTCTAGCATCATCCCACTGTGTAGTGTATGCAATTAACCAAAACTCAAATTTAGAACCCACACTGAAAGAAACCCCCAATATGAGTTTTGTGAATCTCAACACATGGGCACGCCCAAGTTTCGTGATGAACCATGCTACCAGATCCAGATCCCCAACTTTTTACCTCTTCCATGGCCTTAGGAAGATACCCATTTCGCCAATTATCCCCGCAAAGCCCCAAAGGTACCAACTCTGTTCTTCTTCAACTGTTTCGGCGGTGATGACCAAGGAGGAGACGGTGGAGGCTGAGAAAGAAAAATCCACCTTCAATTTCAAGTCCTACATGATTCAGAAGGCGACCCAGGTTAACCAGGCCCTCGACGACGCCGTTTCGCTCCAGAACCCTCTCAAGATCCACGAGGCCATGCGCTACTCCCTCCTCGCCGGCGGGAAGAGGGTCAGGCCGGTTCTCTGCCACACCGCCTGTGAGCTCGTCGGAGGGACCGAGCCCATGGTGATTCCAGCGGCGTGCACCATTGAGATGATCCAAACCATGGTATCAAGCAAAATAATGAATAAAAAGACCCAAAAATGAAGAATAAGAATATGAGTAACATGCAGTGAAGAAACTCTTTTTTTGGGTTTTTAAAGTTTAATGGTTGAATATGGAAAAAGATGATGGAGATGAAGATTTGGGGGATTTTGTGTTTGTTTTCTAGAAATGATGAAAGAAGAAGGTGAGATTGAGGATGAAGATGAAGATAATGGTTAAGTGATTTTTTTGGAGTAAACCGTCATTTTGGTCCCTGAATGTGTTTACTTTCTTTCATTTTGACCGTTGGAGAGCCACGTAGGATGTCAAACATGTAAAAAATGTGACATTTGACATTTTCTGTCTCAGGGACCAACGGAAAATTGAAAAAAGGACTAACTTGACCAACGTCGACACATTCAAGGATTAAAATTACCATTTTTAAAAGTCGAGGACCATTCCATCACCGCAATACACAACCAGGGACCAAAATGGCTGTTTAGTCCATATAAAATAAGCTCAATTATGGGTTCCAGGGCTAAAGTTTTGACTGTTTGAAGTTAGCAGCCGAATTAACCTTCAAAATTCAACCTGTAGGTTCCATTTTCTATTTTTACTGATTTCCTGTTTATTTCGGCTGGCAGCTGAATAAAGTGGCTTCTTCTACCTCAAAAGCATATAATTTATGCTCAATTCTGGGTTTCGGGGAAAAAAGTTATGGCTGTTTCAAGTTTGCAACCGAATTAACCTTCAAAATTCCACCTGTATATTCCGTTTTCTATTTTTACCGATTTCCCCCGTTTAATTCAACTGGCAGGTGAATAATGTAGCTTCTTCTTCCCCCAAAGCATATAAAATAAGCTCAATTCTGGATTCCAGGGCAAAAGTTTTGACTGTTTGAAGTTAGCAGCCGAATTAACCTTCAAAATTCGACCTGTAGGTTCCATTTTCTATTTTTACTGATTTCCTGTTTATTTCGGCTGGCAGCTGAATAAAGTGGCTTCTTCTACCTCAAAAGCATATAAAATATGCTCAATTCTGGGTTTCGGGGAAAAAAGTTATGGCTGTTTGAAGTTTGCAACCGAATTAACCTTCAAAATTCAACCTGTATATTCCGTTTTCTATTTTTACCGATTGCCCCGATTTAATTCAGCTGGCAGGTGAATAAAGTAGCTTTTTCTTCCCCAAAAGCATATAAAATAAGCTCAATTCTGGGTTCCAGAGCAAAAGTTTTGACTCTTTAAAGTTAGCAGCCGAATTAACCTTCAAAATTCAACCTGTATGTTCCGTTTTCTATTTTTACTGATTTCCCCCATTTAATTTGGCTGGCATGTGAATAAAGTAGCTTCTTCTACCCCAAAAGGATATAAAATATGCTCAATTCTGGGTTTCGGAGCAAAAGTTATGGCTGTTTGAAGTTTGCAGCCGAATTAACCTTCAAAATTCAACCTGTAGGTTTCGTTTTCTATTTTTACCGATTTCCCCCGTTTAATTCGGCTGGCAGGTGAATAAAGTAACTTCTTTTACCCCAAAAGCGTATATAATACGCTCAATTCTGGGTTCCGGGGCAAAAGTTATGGCTGTTTAAAGTTTGCAACCGAATTAACCTTCAAAATTCAACCTGTATATTCCGTTTTCTATTTTTACCGATTACACCGATTTAATTCAGCTGGAAGGTGAATAAAGTTGCTTCTTCTTCCCCAAAAGCATATAAAATAAGCTCAATTCTGGGTTCCAGGGCAAAAGTTTTGACTGTTTGAAGTTAGCAGCCGAATTAACCTTCAAAATTCAACCTGTAGGTTCCATTTTCTATTTTTACTGATTTCCTGTTTATTTCGGCTGGCAGCTGAATAACGTGGCTTCTTCTACCTCAAAAGCATATAAAATTTGCCTAATTCTGGGTTTCGGGGAAAAAATTTATGGCTGTTTGAAGTTTGCAGCCAAATTAACCTTCAAAATTCAACCCGAAGGTTCCGTTTTCTATTTTTACCGATTTCCCCTGTTTAATTCAGTTGGAACTTGAATAAAGTAACTTCTTCTACAACAAAAGCAAATAAAATATGCTCAATTCTAGGTTTTGGGGCAAAAGTTATAGCTGTTTGAAGTTTGCAGCCGAATTAACCTTCAAAATTCAACCTGTATATTCCGTTTTCTATTTTTACCGATTGCCCCGATTTAATTTAGCTGGCAGGTGAATAAAGTAGCTTCTTCTTCCCCAAAAGCATATAAAATAAGCTCAATTCTGGGTTCCAGAGCAAAAGTTTTGACTCTTTGAAGTTTGCAGCCGAATTAACCTTCAAAATTCAACCTGTATGTTCCGTTTTCTATTTTTACTGATATCCCCCATTTAATTTGGCTGGCATGTGAATTAAGTAGCTTCTTCTACCCCAAAAGGATATAAAATATGCTCAATTCTGGGTTTCGGAGCAAAAGTTATGGCTGTTTGAAGTTTGCAGCCGAATTAACCTTCAAAATTCAACCTGTAGGTTTCGTTTTCTATTTTTACCGATTTCCCCCGTTTAATTCGGCTGGCTGGTGAATAAAGTAACTTCTTTTACCCCAAAAGCGTATATAATATGCTCAATTCTGGGTTCCGGGGCAAAAGTTATGGCTGTTTAAAGTTTGCAGCCGAATTAACCTTCAAAATTCAACCTGTATATTCCGTTTTCTATTTTTACCGATTGCCCCGATTTATTTCAGCTGGCAGGTGAATAAAGTAGCTTCTTCTTCCCCAAAAGCATATAAAATAAGCTCAATTCTGGGTTCCAGAGCAAAAGTTTTGACTCTTTGAAGTTAGCAGCCGAATTAACCTTCAAAATTCAACCTGTATGTTCCGTTTTCTATTTTTACTGATTTCCCCCATTTAATTTGGCTGGCATATGAATAAAGTAGCTTCTTCTACCCCAAAAGGATATAAAATATGCTCAATTCTGGGTTTCGGAGCAAAAGTTATGGCTGTTTGAAGTTTGCAGCCGAATTAACCTTCAAAATTCAACCTGTAGGTTTCGTTTTCTATTTTTACCGATTTCCCCCGTTTAATTCGGCTGGCAGGTGAATAAAGTAACTTCTTTTACCCCAAAAGCGTATATAATATGCTCAATTCTGGGTTCCGGGGCAAAAGTTATGGCTGTTTAAAGTTTGCAACCGAATTAACCTTCAAAATTCAACCTGTATATTCCGTTTTCTATTTTTACCGATTACACCGATTTAATTCAGCTGGAAGGTGAATAAAGTTGCTTCTTCTTCCCCAAAAGCATATAAAATTAGCTCAATTATGGGTTCCAGGGCTAAAGTTTTGACTGTTTGAAGTTAGCAGCCGAATTAACCTTCAAAATTCAACCTGTAGGTTCCATTTTCTATTTTTACTGATTTCCTGTTTATTTCGGCTGGCAGCTGAATAAAGTGGCTTCTTCTACCTCAAAAGCATATAAAATATGCTCAATTCTGGGTTTCGGGGAAAAAAGTTATGGCTGTTTGAAGTTTGCAACCGAATTAACCTTCAAAATTCAACCTGTATATTCCGTTTTCTATTTTTACCGATTGCCCCGATTTAATTCAGCTGGCAGGTGAATAAAGTAGCTTCTTCTTCCCCAAAAGCATATAAAATAAGCTCAATTCTGGGTTCCAGAGCAAAAGTTTTGACTCTTTGAAGTTAGCAGCCGAATTAACCTTCAAAATTCAACCTGTATGTTCCGTTTTCTATTTTTACTGATTTCCCCCATTTAATTTGGCTGGCATGTGAATAAAGTAGCTTCTTCTACCCCAAAAGGATATAAAATATGCTCAATTCTGGGTTTCGGAGCAAAAGTTATGGTTGTTTGAAGTTTGCAGCCGAATTAACATTCAAAATTCAAACTGCAGGTTTCGTTTTCAATTTTTACCGATTTCCCCCGTTTAATTCGGCAGACAGGTGAATAAAGTAGCTTCTTTTACCCCAAAAGCGTATATAATATGCTCAATTCTGGGTTCCGGGGCAAAAGTTATGGCTGTTTAAAGTTTGCAACCGAATAAACCTTCAAAATTCTGGGTTCCAGGGCAAAAGTTTTGACTGTTTGAAGTTAGCAGCCGAATTAACCTTCAAAATTCGACCTGTAGGTTCCATTTTCTATTTTTACTGATTTCCTGTTTATTTCGGCTGGCAGCTGAATAACGTGGCTTCTTCTACCTCAAAAGCATATAAAATATGCTCAATTCTGGGTTTCGGGGAAAAAAGTTATGGCTGTTTGAAGTTTGCAACCGAATTAACCTTCAAAATTCAACCCGAAGGTTCCGTTTTCTATTTTTACCGATTTCCCCTGTTTAATTCAGTTGGAACTTGAATAAAGTAACTTCTTCTACAACAAAAGCATATAAAATATGCTCAATTCTAGGTTTTGGGGCAAAAGTTATAGCTGTTTGAAGTTTGCAGCCGAATTAACCTTCAAAATTCAACCTGTATATTCCGTTTTCTATTTTTACCGATTGCCCCGATTTAATTTAGCTGCCAGGTGAATAAAGTAGCTTCTTCTTCCCCAAAAGCATATAAAATAAGCTGAATTCTGGGTTCAAGAGCAAAAGTTTTGACTCTTTGAAGTTTGCAGCCGAATTAACCTTCAAAATTCAACCTGTATGTTCCGTTTTCTATTTTTACTGATTTCCCCCATTTAATTTGGCTGGCATGTGAATTAAGTAGCTTCTTCTACCCCAAAAGGATATAAAATATGCTCAATTCTGGGTTTCGGAGCAAAAGTTATGGCTGTTTGAAGTTTGCAGCCGAATTAACCTTCAAAATTCAACCTGTAGGTTTCGTTTTCTATTTTACCGATTTCCCCCGTTTAATTCGGCTGGCAGGTGAATAAAGTAACTTCTTTTACCCCAAAAGCGTATATAATATGCTCAATTCTGGGTTCCGGGGCAAAAGTTATGGCTGTTTAAAGTTTGCAACCGAATTAACCTTCAAAATTCAACCTGTATATTCCGTTTTCTATTTTTACCGATTACACCGATTTAATTCAGCTGGCAGGTGAATAAAGTTGCTTCTTCTTCCCCAAAAGCATATAAAATAAGCTCAATTCTGGGTTCCAGTTCAAAAGTTTTGACTGTTTGAAGTAAGCAGCAGAATTAACCTTCAAAATTCAACCTGTAGGTTCCATTTTCTATTTTTACTGATTTCCTGTTTATTTCGGCTGGCAGCTGAATAACGTGGCTTCTTCTACCTCAAAAGCATATAAAATTTGCCTAATTCTGGGTTTCGGGGAAAAAATTTATGGCTGTTTGAAGTTTGCGGCCAAATTAACCTTCAAATATCAACCCGAAGGTTCCGTTTTCTATTTTTACCGATTTCCCCTGTTTAATTCAGTTGGAACTTGAATAAAGTAACTTCTTCAACAACAAAAGCATATAAAATATGCTCAATTCTAGGTTTTGGGGCAAAAGTTATAGCTGTTTGAAGTTTGCAGCCGAATTAACCTTCAAAATTCAACCTGTAGGTTCCGTTTTCTATTTTTACGGATTTCCCCCGTTAAATTCGTTGGCACTTGAATAAAGTAACTTCTTCTACCCCAAAAACATATATAATATGCTCAATTCTGGGTTTCGGAGCAAAAGTTATGGTTGTTTGAAGTTTGCAGCCGAATTAACATTCAAAATTCAACCTGCAGGTTTCGTTTTCAATTTTTACCGATTTCCCCCGTTTAATTCGGCAGACAGGTGAATAAAGTAGCTTCTTTTACCCCAAAAGCGTATATAATATGCTCAATTCTGGGTTCCGGGGCAAAAGTTATGGCTGTTTAAAGTTTGCAACCGAATTAACCTTCAAAATTCAACCTGTATATTCCGTTTTCTATTTTTACCGATTACACCGATTTAATTCAGCTGGCAGGTGAATAAAGTAGCTTCTTCTTCCCCAAAAGCATATAAAATAAGCCCATTTATGGGTTCTAGGGCTAAAGTTTTGACTGTTTGAAGTTAGCAGCCGAATTAACCTTCAAAATTCAACCTGTAGGTTCCATTTTCTATTTTTACTGATTTCCTGTTTATTTCGGCTGGCAGCTGAATAAAGTGGCTTCTTCTACCTCAAAAGCATATAATTTATGCTCAATTCTGGGTTCCGGGGCAAAAGTTATGGCTGTTTAAAGTTTGCAACCGAATTAACCTTCAAAATTCAACCTGTATATTCCGTTTTCTATTTTTACCGATTACACCGATTTAATTCAGCTGGCAGGTGAATAAAGTAGCTTCTTCTTCCCCAAACGCATATAAAATAAGCTCAATTCTCGGTTCCAGAGCAAAAGTTTTGACTGTTTGAAGTTAGCAGCCGAATTAACCTTCAAAATTCGACCTGTAGGTTCCATTTACTATTTTTACTGATTTCCTGTTTATTTCGGCTGGCAGCTGAATAAAGTGGCTTCTTCTACCTCAAAAGCATATAAAATATGCTCAATTCTGGGTTTCGGGGAAAAAAGTTATGGCTGTTTGAAGTTTGCAACCGAATTAACCTTCAAAACCCAACCTGTATATTCCGTTTTCTATTTTTACCGATTGCCCCAATTTAATTTAGCAGGCAGGTGAATAAAGTAGTTTCTTCTTCCCCAAAAGCATATAAAATAAGCTCAATTCTGGGTTCCAGGGCAAATGTTTTGACTGTTTGAAGTTAGCAGCCGAATTAACTTTTAAAATTCAACCCGAAGGTTCCGTTTTCTAGTTTTACCGATTTCCCCCGTTTAATTCGTTGGCACTTGAATAAATTAACTTCTTCTACAACAAAAGCATATAAAATATGCTCAATTCTAGGTTTCGGGGCAAAAGTTATGGCTGTTTGAAGTTTGCAGCCGAATTAACCTTCAAAATTCAACCTGTAGGTTTCGTTTTCTATTTTTACTGATTTCCTGTTTATTTCGGCTGGCAGCTCAATAAAGTGGCATCTTCTACCTCAAAAGCATATAAAATATGCTCAATTCTGGGTTTCGGGGAAAAGAGTTATGGCTGTTTGAAGTTTGCAGCCGAATTAACCTTCAAAATTCAACCCGAAGGTTCCGTTTTCTATTTTTACCGATTTCCCCTGTTTAATTCAGTTGGCACTTGAATAAAGTAACTTCTTCTACAACAAAAGCATATAAAATATGCTCAATTCTAGGTTTCGGAGCAAAATTATGGCAGTTTGAAGTTTGCAGCCGAATTAACCTTCAAAATTCAACCTATAGGTTCCGTTTTCTATTATTACCGATTTCCCCCATTTAATTCGGCTGGCAGGTGAATAAAGTAACTTCTTCTACCCCAAAAGCATATAAACTATGCTCAATTCTTGGTTCCGGGGCAAAAGTTTTTGCTGTTTGAAGTTAGCAGCCGAATTAACCTTTAAAATTCAACCCGAAGGTTCCGTTTTATATTTTTACCGATTTCCCCCGTTTAATTCGGTTGGCACTTGAATAAAGTTACTTCTTCTACAACAAAAGCCTAAAAAATATGCTCAATTCTAGGTTTCGGCGCAAATGTTATGGCAGTTTGAAGTTTGCAGCCGAATTAACCTTCAAAATTCAACCTGTAGGTTCCGTTTTCTATTTTTACCGATTCCCCCCGTTTAATTCGGCTGGCAGGTGAATAAAGTACCTTCTTTTACCCCAAAAGCTTAAATAATAAGCTCAATTCTGGGTTCCGGGGCAAAAGTTATGGTGGTTTGAAGTTTGCAGCCGAATTAACCTTCAAAATTCAACCTGTAGGTTCTGTTTTCTATTATTACCTATTTCCCCCATTTAATTTGGCTGGTAGGTGAATAAAGTAGCTTCTTCTACCCCAAAAGCATATAAAATATGCTCAATTCTGGGTTTCGGAGCAAAAGTTATGGCTGTTTGAAGTTTGCAGCCAAATTAACCTTCAAAATTCAACCTGTATATTCTGTTTTCTATTTTTACCGATTGCCCCGATTTAATTCAGCTGTCAGGTGAATAAAGTAGCTTCTTCTTCCCCAAAAGCATATAAAATAAGTTCAATTCTGGGTTCCAGGGCAAAAGTTTTGACTGTTTGATGTTAGCAGCCGAATTAACCTTCAAAATCAAACCTGTATGTTCCGTTTTCTATTTTTACCGATTGCCCCAATTTAATTTAGCAGGCAGGTGAATAAAGTAGTTTCTTCTTCCCCAAAAGCATATAAAATAAGCTCAATTTTGGGTTACAGGGCAAATGTTTTGACTGTTTGAAGTTAGCAGCCGAATTAACCTTCTAAATTCAACCCGAAGGTTCTGTTTTCTAGTTTTACCGATTTCCCCCGTTTAATTCGTTGGCACTTGAATAAAGTAACTTCTTCTACAACAAAAGCATATAAAATATGCTCAATTCTAGGTTTCGGGGCAAAGTTATGGCTGTTTGAAGTTTGCAGCCGAACTAACCTTCAAAATTCAACCTGTAGGTTTCGCTTTCTATTTTTACTGATTTCCTGCTTATTTCAGCTTGCAGCTGAATAAAGTGGCTTCTTCTACCTCAAAAGCATATAAAATATGCTCAATTCTGGGTTTCGCGGAAAAAAGTTATGGCAGTTTGAAGTTTGCAGCCGAATTAACCTTCAAAATTCAACCTGTAGGTTCCGTTTTCTATTTTTACCGATTCCCCCCGTTTAATTCGGCAAGCAGGTGAATAAAGTACCTTCTTTTACCCCAAAAGAATATAAAATATGCTCAATTCTTGGTTTCGGAGCAAAAGTTATGGCTGTGTGATGTTTGCAGCCGAATTAACCTTCAAAATTAAACCCGAAGGTTCCGTTTTCTATTTTTACCGATTGCTCCGATTTAATTCAGCTGGTAGGTGAATAAAGTAGCTTCTTCTTCCCCAAAAGCATATAAAATAAGCTCAATTCTGGGTTCCAGGGCAAAAGTTTTTACTGTTTGATGTTAGCAGCCGAATTAACCTTCAAAATCAAACCTGTATGTTCCGTTTTCTATTTTTACCGATTGCCCCAATTTAATTTAGCAGGCAGGTGAATAAAGTAGTTTCTTCTTCCCCAAAAGCATATAAAATAAGCTCAATTCTGGGTTCCAGGGCTAATATTTTGACTGTTTGAAGTTAGCAGCCGAATTAACCTTCAAAATTCAACCCGAAGGTTCCGTTTTCTAGTTTTACCGATTTCCCCCGTTTAATTCGGCTGGCAGGTGAATAAAGTAGCTTCTTCTACCCCCAAAAGCATATAAAATATCCTCTTTCTGGGTTCCTGGGCAAAAGTTATGGAGGTTTGAAGTTTGCAGCCGAATTAACCTTCAAAATTCAACCTATAGGTTCCGTTTTCTATTATTACCGATTTCCCGCATTTAATTCGGTTGGCAGGTGAATAAAGTTACTTCTTCTACCCCAAAAGCATATAAACTATGCTTAATTCTTGGTTCCGGGGCAAAAGTTTTTGCTGTTTGACGTTAACAGCCGAATTAACCTTTAAAATTAAACCCGAAGGTTCCGTTTTCTATTTTTACCGATTTCCCCCGTTTAATTTGGTTGGCACTTGAATAAAGTTACTTCTTCTACAACAAAAGCATATAAAATATGCTCAATTCTAGGTTTCGGGGCAAAGTTATGGCTGTTTGAAGTTTGCAGCCGAACTAACCTTGAAAATTCAACCTGTAGGTTTCGCTTTCTATTTTTACTGATTTCCTGTTTATTTCGGCTGGCAGCTGAATAAAGTGGCTTCTTCTACCTCAAAAGCATATAAAATATGCTCAATTCTGGGTTTCGGGGAAAAAAGTTATGGCTGTTTGAAGTTTGCAGCCGAATTAACCTTCAAAATTCAACCTGTAGGTTCCGTTTTCTATTTTTACCGATTCCCCCCGTTTAATTCGGCAAGCAGGTGAATAAAGTACCTTCTTTTACCCCAAAAGCTTATCTAATATGCTCAATTCTCGGTTCCGGGGCAAAAGTTATGGAGGTTTGAAGTTTGCAGCTGAATTAACCTTCAAAATTCAACCTGTAGGTTCAGTTTTCTACTATTACCGATTCCCCCATTTAATTTGGCTGGCAGGTGAATAAAGTAGCATCTTCTACCCAAAAGAATATAAAATATGCTCAATTCTGGGTTTCGGAGCAAAAGTTATGGCTGTTTGAAGTTTGCAGCTGAATTAACCTTCAAAATTAAACCTGTATATTCCGTTTTCTATTTTTACCGATTGCCCCGATTTAATTCAGCTGGCAGTGAATAAAGTAGCTTCTTCTTCCCCAAAAGCATATAAATTAAGCTCAATTCTGGGTTCCAGGGCAAAAGTTTTGACTGTTTGAAGTTAGCAGCCGAATTAACCTTTAAAATTCAACCTGCATGTTACGTTTTCTATTTTTACCGATTGCCCCAATTTAATTTAGCATGTCGGTGAATAAAGTAGTTTCTTCTTCCCCAAAAGCATATAAAATAAGCTCAATTCTTGGTTCCAGGGCAAATATTTTGACTGTTTGAAGTTAGCAGCCGAATTAACCTTCAAAATTCAACCCGAAGGTTCCGTTTTCTAGTTTTACAGATTTCCCCCGTTTAATTCGGCTGGCAGGTGAATAAAGTAGCTTCTTCTACCCCCAAAAGCATATAAAATATCCTCTTTCTGGGTTCCTGGGCAAAAGTTATGGAGGTTTGAAGTTTGCAGCCGAATTAACCTTCAAAATTCAACCTATAGGTTCTGTTTTCTATTATTACCGATTTCCCACATTTAATTCGGTTGGCAGGTGAATAAAGTTACTTCTTCTACCCCAAAAGCATATAAACTATGCTTAATTCTTGGTTCCGGGGCAAAAGTTTTTGCTGTTTGACGTTAGCAGCCGAATTAACCGTTAAAATTAAACCCGAAGGTTCCGTTTTCTATTTTTACCGATTTCCCCCGTTTAATTCGGTTGGCACTTGAATAAAGTTACTTCTTCCACAACAAAAGCCTATAAAATATGCTCAATTCTAGGTTTCGGGGCAAAAGTTATGGCAGTTTGAAGTTTGCAGCCGAATTAACCTTCAAAATTCAACCTGTAGGTTCCGTTTTCTATTTTTACAGATTCCCCAGTTTAATTCGGCTGGCAGGTGAATAAAGTACCTTCTTTTACCCCAAAAGCTTATATAATATGCTCAATTCTGGGTTCCGGGGCAAAAGTTATGGAGGTTTGAAGTTTGAAGCCGAATTAACCTTCAAAATTCAACCTGTAGGTTCTGTTTTCTATTATTACCGATTTCCCCCATTTAATTTGGCTGGCAGGTGAATAAAGTAGCTTCTTGTACCCCAAAAGCATATAAAATATGCTAAATTCTGGGTTTCGGAGCAAAAGTTATGGCTGTTTGAAGTTTGCAGCCGAATTAACCTTCAAAATTAAACCCGAAGGTTCCGTTTTCTATTTTTATCGATTGCTCCGATTTAATTCAGCTGGTAGGTGAATAAAGTAGCTTCTTCTTCCCCAAAAGTATATAAAATAAGCTCAATTCTGGGTTCCAGGGCAAAAGTTTTTACTGTTTGATGTTAGCAGCCGAATTAACCTTCAAAATCAAACCTGTATGTTCCGTTTTCTATTTTTACCGATTGCCCCAATTTAATTTAGCAGGCAGGTGAATAAAGTAGTTTCTTCTTCCCCAAAAGCATATAAAATAAGCTCAATTCTGGGTTCCAGGGCAAATATTTTGACTGTTTGAAGTTAGCAGCCGAATTAACCTTCAAAATTCAACCCGAAGGTTCCGTTTTCTAGTTTTACCGATTTCCCCCGTTTAATTCGGCTGGCAGGTGAATAAAGTAGCTTCTTCTACCCCCAAAAGCATATAAAATATCCTCTTTCTGGGTTCCTGGGCAAAAGTTATGGAGGTTTGAAGTTTGCAGCCGAATTAACCTTCAAAATTCAACCTATAGGTTCCGTTTTCTATTATTACCGATTTCCCGCATTTAATTCGGTTGGCAGGTGAATAAAGTTACTTCTTCTACCCCAAAAGCAAATAAACTATGCTTAATTCTTGGTTCCGGGGCAAAAGTTTTTGCTGTTTGACGTTAACAGCCGAATTAACCTTTAAAATTAAACCCGAAGGTTCCGTTTTCTATTTTTACCGATTTCCCCCGTTTAATTCGGTTGGCACTTGAATAAAGTTACTTCTTCTACAACAAAAGCATATAAATTATGCTCAATTCTAGGTTTCGGGGCAAAGTTATGGCTGTTTGAAGTTTGCAGCCGAACTAACCTTGAAAATTCAACCTGTAGGTTTCGCTTTCTATTTTTACTGATTTCCTGTTTATTTCGGCTGGCAGCTGAATAAAGTGGCTTCTTCTACCTCAAAAGCATATAAAATATGCTCAATTCTGGGTTTCGGGGAAAAAAGTTATGGCTGTTTGAAGTTTGCAGCCGAATTAACCTTCAAAATTCAACCTGTAGGTTCCATTTTCTATTTTTACCGATTCCCCCCGTTTAATTCGGCAAGCAGGTGAATAAAGTACCTTCTTTTACCCCAAAAGCTTATCTAATATGCTCAATTCTCGGTTCCGGGGCAAAAGTTATGGAGGTTTGAAGTTTGCAGCTGAATTAACCTTCAAAATTCAACCTGTAGGTTCAGTTTTCTACTATTACCGATTCCCCCATTTAATTTGGCTGGCAGGTGAATAAAGTAGCATCTTCTACCCAAAAGAATATAAAATATGCTCAATTCTGGGTTTCGGAGCAAAAGTTATGGCTGTTTGAAGTTTGCAGCTGAATTAACCTTCAAAATTAAACCTGTATATTCCGTTTTCTATTTTTACCGATTGCCCCGATTTAATTCAGCTGGCAGTGAATAAAGTAGCTTCTTCTTCCCCAAAAGCATATAAATTAAGCTCAATTCTGGGTTCCAGGGCAAAAGTTTTGACTGTTTGAAGTTAGCAGCCGAATTAACCTTTAAAATTCAACCTGCATGTTACGTTTTCTATTTTTACCGATTGCCCCAATTTAATTTAGCATGTCGGTGAATAAAGTAGTTTCTTCTTCCCCAAAAGCATATAAAATAAGCTCAATTCTTGGTTCCAGGGCAAATATTTTGACTGTTTGAAGTTAGCAGCCGAATTAACCTTCAAAATTCAACCCGAAGGTTCCGTTTTCTAGTTTTACCGATTTCCCCCGTTTAATTCGGCTGGCAGGTGAATAAAGTAGCTTCTTCTACCCCCAAAAGCATATAAAATATCCTCTTTCTGGGTTCCTGGGCAAAAGTTATGGAGGTTTGAAGTTTGCAGCCGAATTAACCTTCAAAATTCAACCTATAGGTTCTGTTTTCTATTATTACCGATTTCCCACATTTAATTCGGTTGGCAGGTGAATAAAGTTACTTCTTCTACCCCAAAAGCATATAAACTATGCTTAATTCTTGGTTCCGGGGCAAAAGTTTTTGCTGTTTGACGTTAGCAGCCGAATTAACCGTTAAAATTAAACCCGAAGGTTCCGTTTTCTATTTTTACCGATTTCCCCCGTTTAATTCGGTTTGCACTTGAATAAAGTTACTTCTTCCACAACAAAAGCCTATAAAATATGCTCAATTCTAGGTTTCGGGGCAAAAGTTATGGCAGTTTGAAGTTTGCAGCCGAATTAACCTTCAAAATTCAACCTGTAGGTTCTGTTTTCTATTTTTACAGATTCCCCCAGTTTAATTCGGCTGGCAGGTGAATAAAGTACCTTCTTTTACCCCAAAAGCTTATATAATATGCTCAATTCTGGGTTCCGGGGCAAAAGTTATGGAGGTTTGAAGTTTGAAGCCGAATTAACCTTCAAAATTCAACCTGTAGGTTCTGTTTTCTATTATTACCGATTTCCCCCATTTAATTTGGCTGGCAGGTGAATAAAGTAGCTTCTTGTACCCCAAAAGCATATAAAATATGCTAAATTCTGGGTTTCGGAGCAAAAGTTATGGCTGTTTGAAGTTTGCAGCCGAATTAACCTTCAAAATTCAACCTGTATATTCCGTTTTCTATTTTTACCGATTGCCCCGATTTAATTCAGCTGGCAGGTGAATAAAGTAGCTTCTTCTTTCCCAAAAGCATATAAAATAAGCTCAATTCTGGGTTCCAGGGCAAAAGTTTTGACTGTTTGATGTTAGCAGCCGAATTAACCTTCAAAATCAAACCTGTATGTTCCGTTTTCTATTTTTACCGATTGCCCCAATTTAATTTAGCAGGCAGGTGAATAAAGTAGTTTCTTCTTCCCCAAAAGCATATAAAATAAGCTCAATTTTGGGTTCCAGGGCAAATGTTTTGACTGTTTGAAGTTAGCAGCCGAATTAACCTTCTAAATTCAACCCGAAGGTTCCGTTTTCTAGTTTTACCGATTTCCCCCGTTTAATTCGTTGGCACTTGAATAAAGTAACTTCTTCTACAACAAAAGCATTTAAAATATGCTCAATTCTAGGTTTCGGGGCAAAGTTATGGTTGTTTGAAGTTTGCAGCCGAACTAACCTTCAAAATTCAACCTGTAGGTTTCGCTTTCTATTTTTACTGATTTCCTGTTTATTTCGGCTGGCAGGTGAATAAAGTGGCTTCTTCTACCTCAAAAGCATATAAAATATGCTCAATTCTGGGTTTCGGGGAAAAAAGTTATGGCTGTTTGAAGTTTGCAGCCGAATTAACCTTCAAAATTCAACCCGAAGGTTCCGTTTTCTGTTTTTACCGATTTCCCCTGTGTAATTCAGTTGGCAATTGAATAAAGTAAGTTCTTCTACAACAAAACCATATAAAATATGCTCAATTCTAGGTTTCGGAGCAAAAGTTATGGCAGTTTGAAGTTTGCAGCCGAATTAACCTTCAAAATTCAACCTGTAGGTTCCGTTTTCTCTTTTTACCGATTCCCCCCGTTTAATTCGGCTTGCAGGTGAATAAAGTACCTTCTTTTACCCCAAAAGCTTATCTAATATGCTCAATTCTCGGTTCCGGGGCAAAGGTTATGGAGGTTTGAAGTTTGCACCTGAATTAACCTTCAAAATTCAACCTGTAGGTTCAGTTTTCTACTATTACCGATTCCCCCATTTAATTTGGCTGGCAGGTGAATAAAGTAGCATCTTCTACCCCAAAAGAATATAAAATATGCTCAATTCTGGGTTTTGGTGCAAAAGTTATGGTTGTTTGATGTTTGCAGCCGAATTAACCTTCAAAATTAAACCCGAAGGTTCCGTTTTCTATTTTTACCGATTGCCCCGATTTAATTCAGCTGGCAGTGAATAAAGTAGCTTCTTCTTCCCCAAAAGCATATAAATTAAGCTCAATTCTGGGTTCCAGTTTAAAAGTTTTGACTATTTGAAGTTAGCAGCCGAATTAACTTTCAAAATTCAACCTGCATGTTCCGTTTTCTATTTTTACCGATTGCCCCAATTTAATTAAGCATGCCGGTGAATAAAGTAGTTTCTTCTACCCCAAAAGCATATAAAATAAGCTCAATTCTGGGTTCCAGGGCAAATATTTTGACTGTTTGAAGTTAGCAGCCGAATTAACCTTCAAAATTCAACCCGAAGGTTCCGTTTTCTAGTTTTACCGATTTCCCCCATTTAATTCGGCTGGCAGGTGAATAAAGTAGCTTCTTCTACCCCAAAAGCATATAAAATATCCTCTTTCTGGGTTCCTGGGCAAAAGTTATGGAGGTTTGAAGTTTGCAGCCGAATAAACCTTCAAAATTCAACCTATAGGTTCCGTTTTCTATTATTACCGATTTCCCACATTTAATTCGGTTGGCAGGTGAATAAAGTTACTTCTTCTACCCCAAAAGCATATAAACTATGCTTAATTCTTGGTTCCGGGGCAAAAGTTTTTGCTGTTTGACGTTAGCAGCCGAATTAACCTTTAAAATTAAACCCGAAGGTTCCGTTTTCTATTTTTACCGATTTCCCCCGTTTAATTCGGTTGGCACTTGAATAAAGTTACTTCATCTACAACAAAAGCCTATCAAATATGCTCAATTCTAGGTTTCGGGGCAAAAGTTTTGGCAGTTTGAAGTTTGCAGCCGAATTAACCTTCAAAATTCAACCTGTAGGTTCTGTTTTCTATTATTACCGATTTCCCCCATTTAATTTGGCTGGCAGGTGAATAAAGTAGCTTCTTGTACGCCAAAAGCATATAAAATATGCTCAATTCTGGGTTTCGGAGCAAAAGTTATGGTTGTTTGAAGTTTGCAGCCGAATTAACCTTCAAAATTCAACCTGTGTATTCCGTTTTCTATTTTTACCGATTGCCCCGATTTAATTCAGCTGGCAGGTGAATAAAGTAGCTTCTTCTTCCCCAAAAGCATATATAATAAGCTCAATTCTGGGTTCCAGGGCAAAAGTTTTGACTGTTTGATGTTAGCAGCCGAATTAACCTTCAAAATCAAACCTGTATGTTCCGTTTTCTATTTTTACCGATTGCCCCAATTTAATTTAGCAGGCAGGTGAATAAAGTAGTTTCTTCTTCCCCAAAAGCATATAAAATAAGCTCAATTTTGGGTTCCCGGGCAAATGTTTTGACTGTTTGAAGTCAGCAGCCGAATTAACCTTCTAAATTCAACCCGAAGGTTCCGTTTTCTAGTTTTACCGATTTCCCCCGTTTAATTCGTTGGCACTTGAAAAAAGTAACTTCTTCTACAACAAAAGCATATAAAATATGCTCAATTCTAGGTTTCGGGGCAAAGTTATGGCTGTTTGAAGTTTGCAGCCGAACTAACCTTCAAAATTCAACCTGTAGGTTTCGCTTTCTATTTTTACTGATTTCCTGTTTATTTCGGCTGGCAGCTGAATAAAGTGGCTTCTTCTACTTCAAAAGCATATAAAATATGCTCAATTCTGGGTTTCGGGGAAAAAAGTTATGGCTGTTTGAAGTTTGCAGCCGAATTAACCTTCCAAATTCAACCCGAAGGTTCCGTTTTCTATTTTTACCGATTTCCTCTGTGTAATTCAGTTGGCACTTGAAAAAAGTAACTTCTTCTACAACAAAAGCATATAAAATATGCTCAATTCTAGGTTTCGGGGCAAAGTTATGGCTGTTTGAAGTTTGCAGCCGAACTAACCTTCAAAATTCAACCTGTAGGTTTCGCTTTCTATTTTTACTGATTTCCTGTTTATTTCGGCTGGCAGCTGAATAAAGTGGCTTCTTCTACCTCAAAAGCATATAAAATATGCTCAATTCTAGGTTTCGGAGCAAAAGTTATGGCAGTTTGAAGTTTGCAGCCGAATTAACCTTCAAAATTCAACCTGTAGGTTCCGTTTTCTCTTTTTACCGATTCCCCCCGTTTAATTCGGCTGGCAGGTGAATAAAGTACCTTCTTTTACCCCAAAAGCTTATCTAATATGCTCAATTCTCGGTTCCGGGGCAAAAGTTATGGCTGTTTGATGTTTGCAGCCGAATTAACCTTCAAAATTAAACCCGAAGGTTCCGTTTTCTATTTTTACCGATTGCCCCGATTTAATTCAGCTGGCAGTGAATAAAGTAGCTTCTTCTTCCCCAAAAGCATATAAATTAAGCTCAATTCTGGGTTCCAGTTTAAAAGTTTTTACTATTTGAAGTTAGCAGCCGAATTAACCTTCAAAATTCAACCTGCATGTTCTGTTTTCTATTTTTACCGATTGCCCCAATTTAATTTGGCATGCCGGTGAATAAAGTAGTTTCTTCTTCCCCAAAAGCATATAAAATAAGCTCAATTCTGGGTTCCAGGGCAAATATTTTGACTGTTTGAAGTTAGCAGCCGAATTAACCTTCAAAATTCAACCCGAAGGTTCCGTTTTCTAGTTTTACCGATTTCCCCCGTTTTATTCGGCTGGCAGGTGAATAAAGTAGCTTCTTCTACCCCCAAAAGCATATAAAATATCCTCTTTCTGGGTTCCTGGGCAAAAGTTATGGAGGTTTGAAGTTTGCAGCCGAATTAACCTTCAAAATTCAACCTATAGGTTCCGTTTTCTATTATTACCGATTTCCCACATTTAATTCGGTTGGCAGGTGAATAAAGTTACTTCTTCTACCCCAAAAGCATATAAACTATGCTTAATTCTTGGTTCCGGGGCAAAAGTTTTTGCTGTTTGACATTAGCAGCCGAATTAACCTTTAAAATTCAACCCGAAGGTTCCGTTTTCTATTTTTACGGATTTCCCCCGTTTAATTCGGTTGGCATTTGAATAAAGTAACTTCTTCGACAACAAAAGCCTATAAAATATGCTCAATTCTAGGTTTCGGAGCAAAAAGTTATGGCTGTTTGAAGTTTGCAGCCGAATTAACCTTCAAAATTCAACCTGTATATTCCGTTTTCTATTTTTGCCGATTGCCCCGATTTAATTCAGCTGGCAGGTGAATAAAGTAGCTTCTTCTTCCCCAAAAGCATATAAAATAAGCTCAATTCTGGGTTCTAGGGCAAAAGTTTTGACTGTTTGATCTTAGCAGCCGAATTAACCTTCAAAATCAAACCTGTATGTTCCGTTTTCTATTTTTACCGATTGCCCCAATTTAATTTAGCAGGCAGGTGAATAAAGTAGTTTCTTCTTCCCCAAAAGCATATAAAATAAGCTCAATTTTGGGTTCCAGGGCAAATGTTTTGACTGTTTGAAGTTAGCAGCCGAATTAACCTTCTAAATTCAACCCGAAGGTTCCGTTTTCTAGTTTTACCGATTTCCCCCGTTTAATTCGTTGGCACTTGAATAAAGTAACTTCTTCTACAACAAAAGCATATAAAATATGCTCAATTCTAGGTTTCGGGGCAAAATTATGGCTGTTTGAAGTTTGCAGCCGAACTAACCTTCAAAATTCAACCTGTAGGTTTCGTTTTCTATTTTTACTGAATTCCTATTTATTTCGGCTGGCAGCTGAATAAAGTGGCTTCTTCTACCCCAAAAGCATATAAAATATGCTCAATTCTGGGTTTCGGGGAAAAAAGTTATGGCTGTTTGAAGTTTGCAGCCGAATTAACCTTCAAAATTCAACCCGAAGGTTCCGTTTTCTATTTTAACCGATTTCCCCTGTGTAATTCAGTTGGCACTTGAATAAAGTTACTTCTTCTACAACAAAATCCTATAAAATATGCTCAATTCTAGGTTTCGAGGCAAAAGTTATGGCAGTTTGAAGTTTGCAGCCGAATTAACCTTCAAAATTCAACCTGTAGGTTCCGTTTTCTATTTTTACCAATTCCCCCCTTTAAATCGGCTGGCAGGTGAATAAAGTATCTTCTTTTACCCCAAAAGCTTATATAATATGCTCAATTCTGGGTTCCGGGGCAAAAGTTATGGAGGTTTGAAGTTTGCAGCCGAATTAAACATCAAAATTCAACCTGTAGGTTCTGTTTTCTATTATTACCGTTTTCCCCCATTTAATTTGGCTGGCAGGTGAATAAAGTAGCATCCTCTACCCCAAAAGCATGTAAAATATGCTCAATTCTGGGTTTCGGAGCAAAAGTTATGGCTGTTTGAAGTTTGCAGCCGAATTAACCTTCAAAATTCAACCTGTAGGTTTCGTTTTCTATTTTTACCGATTCCCCCCGTTTAATTCTGCTGGCAGGTGAATAAAGTACCTTCTTTTACCCCAAAAGCTTATATAAGATGCTCAATTCTGGGTTCCGGGGGCAAAAGTTATGGAGGTTTGAAGTTTGCAGCCGAATTAATCTTCAAAATCACCCGGAGGTTCCGTTTTCTATTTTTACCGATTTCCCCTGTTTAATTCAGTTGGCACTTGAATAAAGTAACTTCTTCTACAACAAAAGCATATAAAATATGCTCAATTCTAGGTTTCGGGGCAAAAGTTATGGCAGTTTGAAGTTTGCAGCCGAATTAACCTTCAAAATTCAACCTGTAGGTTCCGTTTTCTATTTTTACCGATTCCCCCCGTTTAATTCTGCTGGCAGGTGAATAAAGTACCTTCTTTTACCCCAAAAGCTTATATAAGATGCTCAATTCTGGGTTCCGGGGCAAAAGTTATGGAGGTTTGAAGTTTGCAGCCGAATTAACCTTCCAAATTCAACCTGTAGGTTCTGTTTTCTAATATTACCGATTTCCCCCATTTAATTTGGCTGGCAGGTGAATAAAGTAGCATCCTCTACACCAAAAACATATAAAATATGCTCAATTCTGGGTTTCGGAGCAAAAGTTATGGCTGTTTGAAGTTTGCAGCCGAATTAACCTTCAAAATTCAACCTGTATATTCCGTGTTCTATTTTTACCGATTGCCCCGATTTAATTCAGCTGACAGGTGAATAAAGTAGCTTCTTCTTCACCCAAAAGTATATAAATAAAGCTCAATTCTGGGTTCCTGGGCAAAAGTTTTGACTGTTTGAAGTTAGCAGCCGAATTAACCTTCAAATTTCAACCTGTATGTTCAGTTTTCTATTTTTACCGATTGCCCAATTTAATTTAGGAGGCAGGTGAATAAAGTAGTTTCTTCTTCCCCAAAAGCATATAAAATAAGCTCAATTCTGGGTTCAGGGCAAATATTTTGACTGTTTGAAGTTAGCAGCTGAATTAACCTTCAAAATTCAACCCGAAGGTTCCGTTTTCTAGTTTTACCGATTTCCCCCGTTTAATTCGGTTGGCACTTGAATAAAGTAACTTCTTCTACAACAAAAGCAAATAAAATATGCTCAATTCTAGGTTTCGGGGAAAAAGTTATGGCTGTTTGAAGTTTGCAGCCGAATTAACCTTCAAAATTCAACCTGTAGGTTCCGTTTTCTATTTTTACCGATTTCCCTCGTTTAATTCGACTGGCAGGTGAATAAAGTAGCTTCTTCTACACCCAAAAGCATATAAAATATGCTCTTTCTGGGTTCCGGGGAAAAAGTTATGGCTGTTTGAAGTTTGCAGCCGAATTAACCTTCAAAATTCATCCCGAAGGTTCCATTTTCTATTTTTACCAATTTCCCCTGTTTAATTCAGTTGGCACTTGAATAAAGTAACTTCTTCTACAACAAAAGCATATAAAATATGCTCAATTCTAGGTTTCGGGGCAAAAGTTTTAGCTGTTTGAAGTTTGCAGCCGAAAACCTTCAAAATTCAACCCGAAGGTTCCGTTTTCTATTTTTACCGATTTCCCTTGTTAAATTCAGTTGGCACTTGAATAAAGTAACTTCTTCTACAACAAAAGCATATAAAATATGCTCAATTCTAGGTTTCGGGGCAAAAGTTATGGCTGTTTGAAGTTTGCAGCCGAATTAACCTTCAAAATTCAACCTGTAGGTTACGTTTTCAATTATTACTGATTTCCCCCCGTTTAATTCGGCAAACAGGTGAATAAAGTAGCTTCTTTTACCCCAAAAGCGTATATATAAGCAAAATTCTGGGTTCCGGGGCAAAAGTTATGGCTGTTTGAAACTTGCAACCGAATTAACCTTCAAAATTCAACCTGTATATTCCGTTTTCTATTTTTACTGATTGCCTCGATTTAATTAAGCTGGCAGGTGAATAAGGTAGCTTCTTCTACCCCAAAAACATATAAAATATTCCAAATTCTGGGTTCCGGAGCAAAAGTTATGGCTGTTTGAAGTTTGCAGCCGAATTAACCTTCAAATTTCAACCTGTAGGTTCCGTTTTATTTTTACCGATTTCCCCCATTTAATTAGGCTGGAACTTGAATAAAGTAGCTTCTTCTACCCCAAAAGCATATAAAATATGCCTAATTCTGGGTTCCGGGGCAATAGTTATGGCTATTTGAAGTTTGCAGCCGAATTAACCTTCAAAATTCAACCGGTAGGTTCCGCTTTCTATTTTTACCGATATCCCCGGTTTAATTCGGCTGGCAGGTGAATAACGTAGCTTCTTTTACCCTAAAAGCATATAAAATATGCTCAATTCTGGGCTCCGGGGCAAAAGTTATGGTTGTTTGAAGTTGCATCCGAATTAACCGTCAAAATTCAACCTGCATGTTTCGTTTTCAATTTTTACCGATTTCCCCGTTTAATTCGGCAGACAGGTGAATAAAGTAGCTTCTTTTACCCCAAAAGCGTATATAATATGCACAATTCTGGGTTCCAGGGCAAAAGTTATGGCTGTTTGAAGTTTGCAGCCGAATTAACCTTCAAAATTCAACCTGTAGGTTTCGTTTTCTATTTTTACCGATTTCCCCCGTTTAAGTCGGTTGGCACTTGAACAAAGTTACTTCTTCTACACAAAAGCATATAAAATATGCTCAATTCTGGGTTCCGGGGCAAAAGTTATGGCTGTTTGAAGTTTGCAACCGAATTAACCTTCAAATTTCAACCTGTAGTTTTCGTTTTCTATTTTTACCGATTTCCCCATTTAATTAGGCTGGAACTTGAATAAAGTAGCTTCTTCTACCGCAAAAGCATATAAAATATGCCTAATTCTGGGTTCCGGGGCAATAGTTATGGCTGTTTGAAGTTTGCAGCCGAATTAACCTTCAAAATTCAACCGGTAGGTACCGTTTTCTATTTTACCGATATCCCCAGTTTAATTCGGCTGGCAGGTGAATAACGTAGCTTCTTTTACCCTAAAAGCATATAAAATATGCTCAATTCTGGGCTCCGGGGCAAATGTTATGGCTGTTTGAAGTTTGCAGCCGAATTAACCTTCAAAATTCAACCTGCAGGTTTCATTTTCAATTTTTACCGATTTCCCCCGTTTAATTCGGCAGACAGGTGAATAAAGTAGCTTCTTTTACCCAAAAGCGTATATAATATGCACAATTCTGGGTTCCGGGGCAAAAGTTATGGCTGTTTGAAGTTTGCTACCGAATTAACCTTCAAAATACAACCTGTATGTTCCGTTTTCTATTTTTACTGATTGCCTCGATTTAATTAAGCTGGCAGGTGAATAAAGTAGCTTCTTCTACCCCAAAAACATATAAAATATTCCAAATTCTGGGTTCCGGAGCAAAAGTTATGGCTGTTTGAAGTTTGCAGCCGAATTAACCTTTAAAATTCAACCTGTAGGTTCCGTTTTCTATTTTTACCGATTTCCCCCATTTAA
The DNA here is from genome assembly GCF_012489685.1 of Lotus japonicus. Classification (NCBI taxonomy): domain Eukaryota; kingdom Viridiplantae; phylum Streptophyta; class Magnoliopsida; order Fabales; family Fabaceae; genus Lotus; species Lotus japonicus. The sequence continues at coordinate 35,380,811 of NC_080046.1, read as the reverse complement.
TTAGGCTGGAACTTGAATAAAGTAGCTTCTTCTACCCAAAAGCATATATAATATGCACAATTCTGGGTTTCGGAGCAAAAGTTATGGCTGTTTGAAGTTTGCAGCCGAATTAACCTTCAAAATTCAACCTGTAGGTTTCGTTTTCTATTTTTACCGATTTCCCCGTTTAAAGTCGGTTGGCACTTGAACAAAAGTTACTTCTTCTACAACAAAAGCATATAAAATATGCTCAATTCTGGGTTCCGGGGAAAAAGTTATGGCTGTTCGAAGTTTGCAACCGAATTAACCTTCAAAATTCAACCTGTATATTCCGTTTTCTATTTTTACCAATTGCCCCGATTTAATTCAGCTGGCAGGTGAATAAAGTAGCTTCTTCTTCCCCAAAAGCATATAAAATAAGCTCAATTCTGGGTTCCAAGTAAAAATTTTTGACTGTTTGAAGTTAGCAGCCGAATTATCCTTTAAAATTCAACCTGTAGGTTCCGTTTTCTATTTTTACCGATTTCCCCCATTTAATTCAGCTGGCATGTGAATAAAGTGAAGGTATGAAAAAACGGTAGAAAGGGGGGTTTGAATAACGTTTTCAGTACAAAACTACCACCTTAAAGATTTTAACAAATCTTTTCGAGAACTAAGTGCAAAAGATAGAGATAGAAAAGCACACAAGGATTTATCCTGGTTCACTTGATAAATCACTCAAGCTACTCCAGTCCACCCGTTAAGGTGATTTC
>NC_080046.1:35349324-35379980 GCF_012489685.1 Lotus japonicus | reverse complement strand
GGGTTTCGCGGAAAAAAGTTATGGCAGTTTGAAGTTTGCAGCCGAATTAACCTTCAAAATTCAACCTGTAGGTTCCGTTTTCTTTTTACCGATTCCCCCCGTTTAATTCGGCAAGCAGGTGAATAAAGTACCTTCTTTTACCCCAAAAGAATATAAAATATGCTCAATTCTTGGTTTCGGAGCAAAAGTTATGGCTGTGTGATGTTTTGCAGCCGAATTAACCTTCAAAATTAAACCCGAAGGTTCCGTTTTCTATTCTCCGATTTAATTCAGCTGGTAGGTGAATAAAGTAGCTTCTTCTTCCCCAAAAGCATATAAAATAAGCTCAATTCTGGGTTCCAGGGCAAAAGTTTTTACTGTTTGATGTTAGCAGCCGAATTAACCTTCAAAATCAAACCTGTATGTTCCGTTTTCTATTTTTACCGATTGCCCCAATTTAATTTAGCAGGCAGGTGAATAAAGTAGTTTCTTCTTCCCCAAAAGCATATAAAATAAGCTCAATTCTGGGTTCCAGGGCTAATATTTGACTGTTTGAAGTTAGCAGCCGAATTAACCTTCAAAATTCAACCCGAAGGTTCCGTTTTCTAGTTTTACCGATTTCCCCCGTTTAATTCGGCTGGCAGGTGAATAAAGTAGCTTCTTCTACCCCCAAAAGCATATAAAATATCCTCTTTCTGGGTTCCTGGGCAAAAGTTATGGAGGTTTGAAGTTTGCAGCCGAATTAACCTTCAAAATTCAACCTATAGGTTCCGTTTCTATTATTACCGATTTCCCGCATTTAATTCGGTTGGCAGGTGAATAAAGTTACTTCTTCTACCCCAAAAGCATATAAACTATGCTTAATTCTTGGTTCCGGGGCAAAAGTTTTTGCTGTTTGACGTTAACAGCCGAATTAACCTTTAAAATTAAACCCGAAGGTTCCGTTTTCTATTTTTACCGATTTCCCCCGTTTAATTTGGTTGGCACTTGAATAAAGTTACTTCTTCTACAACAAAAGCATATAAAATATGCTCAATTCTAGGTTTCGGGGCAAAGTTATGGCTGTTTGAAGTTTGCAGCCGAACTAACCTTGAAAATTCAACCTGTAGGTTTCGCTTTCTATTTTTACTGATTCCTGTTTATTTCGGCTGGCAGCTGAATAAAGTGGCTTCTTCTACCTCAAAAGCATATAAAATATGCTCAATTCTGGGTTTCGGGGAAAAAAGTTATGGCTGTTTGAAGTTTGCAGCCGAATTAACCTTCAAAATTCAACCTGTAGGTTCCGTTTTCTATTTTTACCGATTCCCCCCGTTTAATTCGGCAAGCAGGTGAATAAAGTACCTTCTTTTACCCCAAAAGCTTATCTAATATGCTCAATTCTCGGTTCCGGGGCAAAAGTTATGGAGGTTTGAAGTTTGCAGCTGAATTAACCTTCAAAATTCAACCTGTAGGTTCAGTTTTCTACTATTACCGATTCCCCCATTTAATTTGGCTGGCAGGTGAATAAAGTAGCATCTTCTACCCAAAAGAATATAAAATATGCTCAATTCTGGGTTTCGGAGCAAAAGTTATGGCTGTTTGAAGTTTGCAGCTGAATTAACCTTCAAAATTAAACCTGTATATTCCGTTTTCTATTTTTTACCGATTGCCCCGATTTAATTCAGCTGGCAGTGAATAAAGTAGCTTCTTCTTCCCCAAAAGCATATAAATTAAGCTCAATTCTGGGTTCCAGGGCAAAAGTTTTGACTGTTTGAAGTTAGCAGCCGAATTAACCTTTAAAATTCAACCTGCATGTTACGTTTTCTATTTTTACCGATTGCCCCAATTTAATTTAGCATGTCGGTGAATAAAGTAGTTTCTTCTTCCCCAAAAGCATATAAAATAAGCTCAATTCTTGGTTCCAGGGCAAATATTTTGACTGTTTGAAGTTAGCAGCCGAATTAACCTTCAAAATTCAACCCGAAGGTTCCGTTTTCTAGTTTTACAGATTTCCCCCGTTTAATTCGGCTGGCAGGTGAATAAAGTAGCTTCTTCTACCCCCAAAAGCATATAAAATATCCTCTTTCTGGGTTCCTGGGCAAAAGTATGGAGGTTTGAAGTTTGCAGCCGAATTAACCTTCAAAATTCAACCTATAGGTTCTGTTTTCTATTATTACCGATTTCCCACATTTAATTCGGTTGGCAGGTGAATAAAGTTACTTCTTCTACCCCAAAAGCATATAAACTATGCTTAATTCTTGGTTCCGGGGCAAAAGTTTTTGCTGTTTGACGTTAGCAGCCGAATTAACCGTTAAAATTAAACCCGAAGGTTCCGTTTTCTATTTTTACCGATTTCCCCCGTTTAATTCGGTTGGCACTTGAATAAAGTTACTTCTTCCACAACAAAAGCCTATAAAATATGCTCAATTCTAGGTTTCGGGGCAAAAGTTATGGCAGTTTGAAGTTTGCAGCCGAATTAACCTTCAAAATTCAACCTGTAGGTTCCGTTTTCTATTTTTACAGATTCCCCAGTTTAATTCGGCTGGCAGGTGAATAAAGTACCTTCTTTTACCCCAAAAGCTTATATAATATGCTCAATTCTGGGTTCCGGGGCAAAAGTTATGGAGGTTTGAAGTTTGAAGCCGAATTAACCTTCAAAATTCAACCTGTAGGTTCTGTTTTCTATTATTACCGATTTCCCCCATTTAATTTGGCTGGCAGGTGAATAAAGTAGCTTCTTGTACCCCAAAAGCATATAAAATATGCTAAATTCTGGGTTTCGGAGCAAAAGTTATGGCTGTTTGAAGTTTGCAGCCGAATTAACCTTCAAAATTAAACCCGAAGGTTCCGTTTTCTATTTTTATCGATTGCTCCGATTTAATTCAGCTGGTAGGTGAATAAAGTAGCTTCTTCTTCCCCAAAAGTATATAAAATAAGCTCAATTCTGGGTTCCAGGGCAAAAGTTTTTACTGTTTGATGTTAGCAGCCGAATTAACCTTCAAAATCAAACCTGTATGTTCCGTTTTCTATTTTTACCGATTGCCCCAATTTAATTTAGCAGGCAGGTGAATAAAGTAGTTTCTTCTTCCCCAAAAGCATATAAAATAAGCTCAATTCTGGGTTCCAGGGCAAATATTTTGACTGTTTGAAGTTAGCAGCCGAATTAACCTTCAAAATTCAACCCGAAGGTTCCGTTTTCTAGTTTTACCGATTTCCCCCGTTTAATTCGGCTGGCAGGTGAATAAAGTAGCTTCTTCTACCCCCAAAAGCATATAAAATATCCTCTTTCTGGGTTCCTGGGCAAAAGTTATGGAGGTTTGAAGTTTGCAGCCGAATTAACCTTCAAAATTCAACCTATAGGTTCCGTTTTCTATTATTACCGATTTCCCGCATTTAATTCGGTTGGCAGGTGAATAAAGTTACTTCTTCTACCCCAAAAGCAAATAAACTATGCTTAATTCTTGGTTCCGGGGCAAAAGTTTTTGCTGTTTGACGTTAACAGCCGAATTAACCTTTAAAATTAAACCCGAAGGTTCCGTTTTCTATTTTTACCGATTTCCCCCGTTTAATTCGATTGGCACTTGAATAAAGTTACTTCTTCTACAACAAAAGCATATAAATTATGCTCAATTCTAGGTTTCGGGGCAAAGTTATGGCTGTTTGAAGTTTGCAGCCGAACTAACCTTGAAAATTCAACCTGTAGGTTTCGCTTTCTATTTTTACTGATTTCCTGTTTATTTCGGCTGGCAGCTGAATAAAGTGGCTTCTTCTACCTCAAAAGCATATAAAATATGCTCAATTCTGGGTTTCGGGGAAAAAAGTTATGGCTGTTTGAAGTTTGCAGCCGAATTAACCTTCAAAATTCAACCTGTAGGTTCCGTTTTCTATTTTTACCGATTCCCCCCGTTTAATTCGGCAAGCAGGTGAATAAAGTACCTTCTTTTACCCCAAAAGCTTATCTAATATGCTCAATTCTCGGTTCCGGGGCAAAAGTTATGGAGGTTTGAAGTTTGCAGCTGAATTAACCTTCAAAATTCAACCTGTAGGTTCAGTTTTCTACTATTACCGATTCCCCCATTTAATTTGGCTGGCAGGTGAATAAAGTAGCATCTTCTACCCAAAAGAATATAAAATATGCTCAATTCTGGGTTTCGGAGCAAAAGTTATGGCTGTTTGAAGTTTGCAGCTGAATTAACCTTCAAAATTAAACCTGTATATTCCGTTTTCTATTTTTACCGATTGCCCCGATTTAATTCAGCTGGCAGTGAATAAAGTAGCTTCTTCTTCCCCAAAAGCATATAAATTAAGCTCAATTCTGGGTTCCAGGGCAAAAGTTTTGACTGTTTGAAGTTAGCAGCCGAATTAACCTTTAAAATTCAACCTGCATGTTACGTTTTCTATTTTTACCGATTGCCCCAATTTAATTTAGCATGTCGGTGAATAAAGTAGTTTCTTCTTCCCCAAAAGCATATAAAATAAGCTCAATTCTTGGTTCCAGGGCAAATATTTTGACTGTTTGAAGTTAGCAGCCGAATTAACCTTCAAAATTCAACCCGAAGGTTCCGTTTTCTAGTTTTACCGATTTCCCCCGTTTAATTCGGCTGGCAGGTGAATAAAGTAGCTTCTTCTACCCCCCAAAAGCATATAAAATATCCTCTTTCTGGGTTCCTGGGCAAAAGTTATGGAGGTTTGAAGTTTGCAGCCGAATTAACCTTCAAAATTCAACCTATAGGTTCTGTTTTCTATTATTACCGATTTCCCACATTTAATTCGGTTGGCAGGTGAATAAAGTTACTTCTTCTACCCCAAAAGCATATAAACTATGCTTAATTCTTGGTTCCGGGGCAAAAGTTTTTGCTGTTTGACGTTAGCAGCCGAATTAACCGTTAAAATTAAACCCGAAGGTTCCGTTTTCTATTTTTACCGATTTCCCCCGTTTAATTCGGTTTTGCACTTGAATAAAGTTACTTCTTCCACAACAAAGCCTATAAAATATGCTCATTCTAGGTTTCGGGGCAAAAGTTATGGCAGTTTGAAGTTTGCAGCCGAATTAACCTTCAAAATTCAACCTGTAGGTTCTGTTTTCTATTTTTACAGATTCCCCCAGTTTAATTCGGCTGGCAGGTGAATAAAGTACCTTCTTTTACCCCAAAAGCTTATATAATATGCTCAATTCTGGGTTCCGGGGCAAAAGTTATGGAGGTTTGAAGTTTGAAGCCGAATTAACCTTCAAAATTCAACCTGTAGGTTCTGTTTTCTATTATTACCGATTTCCCCCATTTAATTTGGCTGGCAGGTGAATAAAGTAGCTTCTTGTACCCCAAAAGCATATAAAATATGCTAAATTCTGGGTTTCGGAGCAAAAGTTATGGCTGTTTGAAGTTTGCAGCCGGAATTAACCTTCAAAATTCAACCTGTATATTCCGTTTTTCTATTTTTACCGATTGCCCCGATTTAATTCAGCTGGCAGGTGAATAAAGTAGCTTCTTCTTTCCCAAAAGCATATAAAATAAGCTCAATTCTGGGTTCCAGGGCAAAAGTTTTGACTGTTTGATGTTAGCAGCCGAATTAACCTTCAAAATCAAACCTGTATGTTCCGTTTTCTATTTTTACCGATTGCCCCAATTTAATTTAGCAGGCAGGTGAATAAAGTAGTTTCTTCTTCCCCAAAAGCATATAAAATAAGCTCAATTTTGGGTTCCAGGGCAAATGTTTTGACTGTTTGAAGTTAGCAGCCGAATTAACCTTCTAAATTCAACCCGAAGGTTCCGTTTTCTAGTTTTACCGATTTCCCCCGTTTAATTCGTTGGCACTTGAATAAAGTAACTTCTTCTACAACAAAAGCATTAAAATATGCTCAATTCTAGGTTTCGGGGCAAAGTTATGGTTGTTTGAAGTTTGCAGCCGAACTAACCTTCAAAATTCAACCTGTAGGTTTCGCTTTCTATTTTTACTGATTTCCTGTTTATTTCGGCTGGCAGGTGAATAAAGTGGCTTCTTCTACCTCAAAAGCATATAAAATATGCTCAATTCTGGGTTTCGGGGAAAAAAGTTATGGCTGTTTGAAGTTTGCAGCCGAATTAACCTTCAAAATTCAACCCGAAGGTTCCGTTTCTGTTTTTACCGATTTCCCCTGTGTAATTCAGTTGGCAATTGAATAAAGTAAGTTCTTCTACAACAAAACCATATAAAATATGCTCAATTCTAGGTTTCGGAGCAAAAGTTATGGCAGTTTGAAGTTTGCAGCCGAATTAACCTTCAAAATTCAACCTGTAGGTTCCGTTTTCTCTTTTTACCGATTCCCCCCGTTTAATTCGGCTTGCAGGTGAATAAAGTACCTTCTTTTACCCCAAAAGCTTATCTAATATGCTCAATTCTCGGTTCCGGGGCAAAGGTTATGGAGGTTTGAAGTTTGCACCTGAATTAACCTTCAAAATTCAACCTGTAGGTTCAGTTTTCTACTATTACCGATTCCCCCATTTAATTTGGCTGGCAGGTGAATAAAGTAGCATCTTCTACCCCAAAAGAATATAAAATATGCTCAATTCTGGGTTTTGGTGCAAAAGTTATGGTTGTTTGATGTTTGCAGCCGAATTAACCTTCAAATTAAACCCGAAGGTTCCGTTTTCTATTTTTACCGATTGCCCCGATTTAATTCAGCTGGCAGTGAATAAAGTAGCTTCTTCTTCCCCAAAAGCATATAAATTAAGCTCAATTCTGGGTTCCAGTTTAAAAGTTTTGACTATTTGAAGTTAGCAGCCGAATTAACTTTCAAAATTCAACCTGCATGTTCCGTTTTCTATTTTTACCGATTGCCCCAATTTAATTAAGCATGCCGGTGAATAAAGTAGTTTCTTCTACCCCAAAAGCATATAAAATAAGCTCAATTCTGGGTTCCAGGGCAAATATTTTGACTGTTTGAAGTTAGCAGCCGAATTAACCTTCAAAATTCAACCCGAAGGTTCCGTTTTCTAGTTTTACCGATTTCCCCCATTTAATTCGGCTGGCAGGTGAATAAAGTAGCTTCTTCTACCCCCAAAAGCATATAAAATATCCTCTTTCTGGGTTCCTGGGCAAAAGTTATGGAGGTTTGAAGTTTGCAGCCGAATAAACCTTCAAAATTCAACCTATAGGTTCCGTTTTCTATTATTACCGATTTCCCACATTTAATTCGGTTGGCAGGTGAATAAAGTTACTTCTTCTACCCCAAAAGCATATAAACTATGCTTAATTCTTGGTTCCGGGGCAAAAGTTTTTGCTGTTTGACGTTAGCAGCCGAATTAACCTTTAAAATTAAACCCGAAGGTTCCGTTTTCTATTTTTACCGATTTCCCCCGTTTAATTCGGTTGGCACTTGAATAAAGTTACTTCATCTACAACAAAAGCCTATCAAATATGCTCAATTCTAGGTTTCGGGGCAAAAGTTTTGGCAGTTTGAAGTTTGCAGCCGAATTAACCTTCAAAATTCAACCTGTAGGTTCTGTTTTCTATTATTACCGATTTCCCCCATTTAATTTGGCTGGCAGGTGAATAAAGTAGCTTCTTGTACGCCAAAAGCATATAAAATATGCTCAATTCTGGGTTTCGGAGCAAAAGTTATGGTTGTTTGAAGTTTGCAGCCGAATTAACCTTCAAAATTCAACCTGTGTATTCCGTTTTCTATTTTTACCGATTGCCCCGATTTAATTCAGCTGGCAGGTGAATAAAGTAGCTTCTTCTTCCCCAAAAGCATATATAATAAGCTCAATTCTGGGTTCCAGGGCAAAAGTTTTGACTGTTTGATGTTAGCAGCCGAATTAACCTTCAAAATCAAACCTGTATGTTCCGTTTTCTATTTTTACCGATTGCCCCAATTTAATTTAGCAGGCAGGTGAATAAAGTAGTTTCTTCTTCCCCAAAAGCATATAAAATAAGCTCAATTTTGGGTTCCCGGGCAAATGTTTTGACTGTTTGAAGTCAGCAGCCGAATTAACCTTCTAAATTCAACCCGAAGGTTCCGTTTTCTAGTTTTACCGATTTCCCCCGTTTAATTCGTTGGCACTTGAAAAAAGTAACTTCTTCTACAACAAAAGCATATAAAATATGCTCAATTCTAGGTTTCGGGGCAAAGTTATGGCTGTTTGAAGTTTGCAGCCGAACTAACCTTCAAAATTCAACCTGTAGGTTTCGCTTTCTATTTTTACTGATTTCCTGTTTATTTCGGCTGGCAGCTGAATAAAGTGGCTTCTTCTACTTCAAAAGCATATAAAATATGCTCAATTCTGGGTTTCGGGGAAAAAAGTTATGGCTGTTTGAAGTTTGCAGCCGAATTAACCTTCCAAATTCAACCCGAAGGTTCCGTTTTCTATTTTTACCGATTTCCTCTGTGTAATTCAGTTGGCACTTGAAAAAAGTAACTTCTTCTACAACAAAAGCATATAAAATATGCTCAATTCTAGGTTTCGGGGCAAAGTTATGGCTGTTTGAAGTTTGCAGCCGAACTAACCTTCAAAATTCAACCTGTAGGTTTCGCTTTCTATTTTTACTGATTTCCTGTTTATTTCGGCTGGCAGCTGAATAAAGTGGCTTCTTCTACCTCAAAAGCATATAAAATATGCTCAATTCTAGGTTTCGGAGCAAAAGTTATGGCAGTTTGAAGTTTGCAGCCGAATTAACCTTCAAAATTCAACCTGTAGGTTCCGTTTTCTCTTTTTACCGATTCCCCCCGTTTAATTCGGCTGGCAGGTGAATAAAGTACCTTCTTTTACCCCAAAAGCTTATCTAATATGCTCAATTCTCGGTTCCGGGGCAAAAGTTATGGCTGTTTGATGTTTGCAGCCGAATTAACCTTCAAAATTAAACCCGAAGGTTCCGTTTTCTATTTTTACCGATTGCCCCGATTTAATTCAGCTGGCAGTGAATAAAGTAGCTTCTTCTTCCCCAAAAGCATATAAATTAAGCTCAATTCTGGGTTCCAGTTTAAAAGTTTTTACTATTTGAAGTTAGCAGCCGAATTAACCTTCAAAATTCAACCTGCATGTTCTGTTTTCTATTTTTACCGATTGCCCCAATTTAATTTGGCATGCCGGTGAATAAAGTAGTTTCTTCTTCCCCAAAAGCATATAAAATAAGCTCAATTCTGGGTTCCAGGGCAAATATTTTGACTGTTTGAAGTTAGCAGCCGAATTAACCTTCAAAATTCAACCCGAAGGTTCCGTTTTCTAGTTTTACCGATTTCCCCCGTTTTATTCGGCTGGCAGGTGAATAAAGTAGCTTCTTCTACCCCCAAAAGCATATAAAATATCCTCTTTCTGGGTTCCTGGGCAAAAGTTATGGAGGTTTGAAGTTTGCAGCCGAATTAACCTTCAAAATTCAACCTATAGGTTCCGTTTTCTATTATTACCGATTTCCCACATTTAATTCGGTTGGCAGGTGAATAAAGTTACTTCTTCTACCCCAAAAGCATATAAACTATGCTTAATTCTTGGTTCCGGGGCAAAAGTTTTTGCTGTTTGACATTAGCAGCCGAATTAACCTTTAAAATTCAACCCGAAGGTTCCGTTTTCTATTTTTACGGATTTCCCCCGTTTAATTCGGTTGGCATTTGAATAAAGTAACTTCTTCGACAACAAAAGCCTATAAAATATGCTCAATTCTAGGTTTCGGAGCAAAAGTTATGGCTGTTTGAAGTTTGCAGCCGAATTAACCTTCAAAATTCAACCTGTATATTCCGTTTTCTATTTTTGCCGATTGCCCCGATTTAATTCAGCTGGCAGGTGAATAAAGTAGCTTCTTCTTCCCCAAAAGCATATAAAATAAGCTCAATTCTGGGTTCTAGGGCAAAAGTTTTGACTGTTTGATCTTAGCAGCCGAATTAACCTTCAAAATCAAACCTGTATGTTCCGTTTTCTATTTTTACCGATTGCCCCAATTTAATTTAGCAGGCAGGTGAATAAAGTAGTTTCTTCTTCCCCAAAAGCATATAAAATAAGCTCAATTTTGGGTTCCAGGGCAAATGTTTTGACTGTTTGAAGTTAGCAGCCGAATTAACCTTCTAAATTCAACCCGAAGGTTCCGTTTTCTAGTTTTACCGATTTCCCCCGTTTAATTCGTTGGCACTTGAATAAAGTAACTTCTTCTACAACAAAAGCATATAAAATATGCTCAATTCTAGGTTTCGGGGCAAAATTATGGCTGTTTGAAGTTTGCAGCCGAACTAACCTTCAAAATTCAACCTGTAGGTTTCGTTTTCTATTTTTACTGAATTCCTATTTATTTCGGCTGGCAGCTGAATAAAGTGGCTTCTTCTACCCCAAAAGCATATAAAATATGCTCAATTCTGGGTTTCGGGGAAAAAAGTTATGGCTGTTTGAAGTTTGCAGCCGAATTAACCTTCAAAATTCAACCCGAAGGTTCCGTTTTCTATTTTAACCGATTTCCCCTGTGTAATTCAGTTGGCACTTGAATAAAGTTACTTCTTCTACAACAAAATCCTATAAAATATGCTCAATTCTAGGTTTCGAGGCAAAAGTTATGGCAGTTTGAAGTTTGCAGCCGAATTAACCTTCAAAATTCAACCTGTAGGTTCCGTTTTCTATTTTTACCAATTCCCCCCCTTTAAATCGGCTGGCAGGTGAATAAAGTATCTTCTTTTACCCCAAAAGCTTATATAATATGCTCAATTCTGGGTTCCGGGGCAAAAGTTATGGAGGTTTGAAGTTTGCAGCCGAATTAAACATCAAAATTCAACCTGTAGGTTCTGTTTTCTATTATTACCGTTTTCCCCCATTTAATTTGGCTGGCAGGTGAATAAAGTAGCATCCTCTACCCCAAAAGCATGTAAAATATGCTCAATTCTGGGTTTCGGAGCAAAAGTTATGGCTGTTTGAAGTTTGCAGCCGAATTAACCTTCAAAATTCAACCTGTAGGTTTCGTTTTCTATTTTTACCGATTCCCCCCGTTTAATTCTGCTGGCAGGTGAATAAAGTACCTTCTTTTACCCCAAAAGCTTATATAAGATGCTCAATTCTGGGTTCCGGGGCAAAAGTTATGGAGGTTTGAAGTTTGCAGCCGAATTAATCTTCAAAATCACCCGGAGGTTCCGTTTTCTATTTTTACCGATTTCCCCTGTTTAATTCAGTTGGCACTTGAATAAAGTAACTTCTTCTACAACAAAAGCATATAAAATATGCTCAATTCTAGGTTTCGGGGCAAAAGTTATGGCAGTTTGAAGTTTGCAGCCGAATTAACCTTCAAAATTCAACCTGTAGGTTCCGTTTTCTATTTTTACCGATTCCCCCCGTTTAATTCTGCTGGCAGGTGAATAAAGTACCTTCTTTTACCCCAAAAGCTTATATAAGATGCTCAATTCTGGGTTCCGGGGCAAAAGTTATGGAGGTTTGAAGTTTGCAGCCGAATTAACCTTCCAAATTCAACCTGTAGGTTCTGTTTTCTAATATTACCGATTTCCCCCATTTAATTTGGCTGGCAGGTGAATAAAGTAGCATCCTCTACACCAAAAACATATAAAATATGCTCAATTCTGGGTTTCGGAGCAAAAGTTATGGCTGTTTGAAGTTTGCAGCCGAATTAACCTTCAAAATTCAACCTGTATATTCCGTGTTCTATTTTTACCGATTGCCCCGATTTAATTCAGCTGACAGGTGAATAAAGTAGCTTCTTCTTCACCCAAAAGTATATAAATAAAGCTCAATTCTGGGTTCCTGGGCAAAAGTTTTGACTGTTTGAAGTTAGCAGCCGAATTAACCTTCAAATTTCAACCTGTATGTTCAGTTTTCTATTTTTACCGATTGCCCCAATTTAATTTAGGAGGCAGGTGAATAAAGTAGTTTCTTCTTCCCCAAAAGCATATAAAATAAGCTCAATTCTGGGTTCAGGGCAAATATTTTGACTGTTTGAAGTTAGCAGCTGAATTAACCTTCAAAATTCAACCCGAAGGTTCCGTTTTCTAGTTTTACCGATTTCCCCCGTTTAATTCGGTTGGCACTTGAATAAAGTAACTTCTTCTACAACAAAAGCAAATAAAATATGCTCAATTCTAGGTTTCGGGGAAAAAGTTATGGCTGTTTGAAGTTTGCAGCCGAATTAACCTTCAAAATTCAACCTGTAGGTTCCGTTTTCTATTTTTACCGATTTCCCTCGTTTAATTCGACTGGCAGGTGAATAAAGTAGCTTCTTCTACACCCAAAAGCATATAAAATATGCTCTTTCTGGGTTCCGGGGAAAAAGTTATGGCTGTTTGAAGTTTGCAGCCGAATTAACCTTCAAAATTCATCCCGAAGGTTCCATTTTCTATTTTTACCAATTTCCCCTGTTTAATTCAGTTGGCACTTGAATAAAGTAACTTCTTCTACAACAAAAGCATATAAAATATGCTCAATTCTAGGTTTCGGGGCAAAAGTTTTAGCTGTTTGAAGTTTGCAGCCGAAATAACCTTCAAAATTCAACCCGAAGGTTCCGTTTTCTATTTTTACCGATTTCCCTTGTTAAATTCAGTTGGCACTTGAATAAAGTAACTTCTTCTACAACAAAAGCATATAAAATATGCTCAATTCTAGGTTTCGGGGCAAAAGTTATGGCTGTTTGAAGTTTGCAGCCGAATTAACCTTCAAAATTCAACCTGTAGGTTACGTTTTCAATTATTACTGATTTCCCCCGTTTAATTCGGCAAACAGGTGAATAAAGTAGCTTCTTTTACCCCAAAAGCGTATATAATAAGCAAAATTCTGGGTTCCGGGGCAAAAGTTATGGCTGTTTGAAACTTGCAACCGAATTAACCTTCAAAATTCAACCTGTATATTCCGTTTTCTATTTTTACTGATTGCCTCGATTTAATTAAGCTGGCAGGTGAATAAGGTAGCTTCTTCTACCCCAAAAACATATAAAATATTCCAAATTCTGGGTTCCGGAGCAAAAGTTATGGCTGTTTGAAGTTTGCAGCCGAATTAACCTTCAAATTTCAACCTGTAGGTTCCGTTTTTTATTTTTACCGATTTCCCCCATTTAATTAGGCTGGAACTTGAATAAAGTAGCTTCTTCTACCCCAAAAGCATATAAAATATGCCTAATTCTGGGTTCCGGGGCAATAGTTATGGCTATTTGAAGTTTGCAGCCGAATTAACCTTCAAAATTCAACCGGTAGGTTCCGCTTTCTATTTTTACCGATATCCCCGGTTTAATTCGGCTGGCAGGTGAATAACGTAGCTTCTTTTACCCTAAAAGCATATAAAATATGCTCAATTCTGGGCTCCGGGGCAAAAGTTATGGTTGTTTGAAGTTTGCATCCGAATTAACCGTCAAAATTCAACCTGCATGTTTCGTTTTCAATTTTTACCGATTTCCCCCGTTTAATTCGGCAGACAGGTGAATAAAGTAGCTTCTTTTACCCCAAAAGCGTATATAATATGCACAATTCTGGGTTCCAGGGCAAAAGTTATGGCTGTTTGAAGTTTGCAGCCGAATTAACCTTCAAAATTCAACCTGTAGGTTTCGTTTTCTATTTTTACCGATTTCCCCCGTTTAAGTCGGTTGGCACTTGAACAAAGTTACTTCTTCTACAACAAAAGCATATAAAATATGCTCAATTCTGGGTTCCGGGGCAAAAGTTATGGCTGTTTGAAGTTTGCAACCGAATTAACCTTCAAATTTCAACCTGTAGTTTTCGTTTTCTATTTTTACCGATTTCCCCATTTAATTAGGCTGGAACTTGAATAAAGTAGCTTCTTCTACCGCAAAAGCATATAAAATATGCCTAATTCTGGGTTCCGGGGCAATAGTTATGGCTGTTTGAAGTTTGCAGCCGAATTAACCTTCAAAATTCAACCGGTAGGTACCGTTTTCTATTTTACCGATATCCCCAGTTTAATTCGGCTGGCAGGTGAATAACGTAGCTTCTTTTACCCTAAAAGCATATAAAATATGCTCAATTCTGGGCTCCGGGGCAAATGTTATGGCTGTTTGAAGTTTGCAGCCGAATTAACCTTCAAAATTCAACCTGCAGGTTTCATTTTCAATTTTTACCGATTTCCCCCGTTTAATTCGGCAGACAGGTGAATAAAGTAGCTTCTTTTACCCCAAAAGCGTATATAATATGCACAATTCTGGGTTCCGGGGCAAAAGTTATGGCTGTTTGAAGTTTGCTACCGAATTAACCTTCAAAATACAACCTGTATGTTCCGTTTTCTATTTTTACTGATTGCCTCGATTTAATTAAGCTGGCAGGTGAATAAAGTAGCTTCTTCTACCCCAAAAACATATAAAATATTCCAAATTCTGGGTTCCGGAGCAAAAGTTATGGCTGTTTGAAGTTTGCAGCCGAATTAACCTTTAAAATTCAACCTGTAGGTTCCGTTTTCTATTTTTACCGATTTCCCCCATTTAATTAGGCTGGAACTTGAATAAAGTAGCTTCTTCTACCCCAAAAGCATATATAATATGCACAATTCTGGGTTTCGGAGCAAAAGTTATGGCTGTTTGAAGTTTGCAGCCGAATTAACCTTCAAAATTCAACCTGTAGGTTTCGTTTTCTATTTTTACCGATTTCCCCCGTTTAAGTCGGTTGGCACTTGAACAAAGTTACTTCTTCTACAACAAAAGCATATAAAATATGCTCAATTCTGGGTTCCGGGGAAAAAGTTATGGCTGTTCGAAGTTTGCAACCGAATTAACCTTCAAAATTCAACCTGTATATTCCGTTTTCTATTTTTACCAATTGCCCCGATTTAATTCAGCTGGCAGGTGAATAAAGTAGCTTCTTCTTCCCCAAAAGCATATAAAATAAGCTCAATTCTGGGTTCCAAGTAAAAATTTTTGACTGTTTGAAGTTAGCAGCCGAATTATCCTTTAAAATTCAACCTGTAGGTTCCGTTTTCTATTTTTACCGATTTCCCCCATTTAATTCAGCTGGCATGTGAATAAAGTGAAGGTATGAAAAACGGTAGAAAGGGGGGGTTTGAATAACGTTTTCAGTACAAAACTACCACCTTAAAGATTTTAACAAATCTTTTCGAGAACTAAGTGCAAAAGATAGAGATAGAAAAGCACACAAGGATTTTATCCTGGTTCACTTGATAAATCACTCAAGCTACTCCAGTCCACCCGTTAAGGTGATTTCTTCCTTCTTAGAATGAAGGCAATCCACTAATCAGGTAAGAGTTACAACTGCACTTGAAACCTACAAGTGACTAACAATTACACTGACTTAGCTCACACTAAGATTCACTCTCTTAGTCTTCTCTAGGATCCGATCAACCTTGATCTCCTAAAGGAAAATCAAACAACTGTTTGAGGTTGGTGTTTACAAGGGTTTGCTTCTGAATAAGCTGAGTGTAAACTAAAATAAATTACAAGATGAAAGAAAGCTTAGAATATGTCTTGCGCGTGTGTATTGCTTCAACTTAGTTTCTTAGCCGCTTCTTTCAATCTTCAGCCTCTATATATACTCCAAGGATTAGGGTTGAGCGTTGCATGGAAATGCTACCGTTGGAGGGCAGTTCTGGAAAATCCAGCTTCTGCTGTGGCTGAGAACGTTAGGTAGGTCGTCAGGAAGGTACACTTGCTTTTGTACTAGGATAGCGACTTGACCTTTTAACCTAGGAGACTTCTGATCAGAGGAATGCTTCGTATTGGAACTTGTGAAGCCGGTTGATCAGAGTCATGGGGAAAGCACAGATCCTCTGACCATTGTATCTTCTGATTCTGAACTCAGAGGGAAGAACATGGCCTTCAGAGTTTCTTGCTTCTGGACTTCAGAGTTTCCACTATTCAGCTTCTGGATCTTCAGAGTCTTCTACACCATCGGAACATCTGAACCTTCAGTGTTTCTTGGTTGTCAGAACTTCTGGATCATCAGAGCTTCTAGCGACTGAGTCCTCATCAGAGTTTGTATAGCTTCAGATCTTCTGAAGCTTTTCCACTGTTCATACTGAACATGGTGAATGCGAAAGCGTTGCTTGGGTTACCCTTTATACACAGTGCTTCTGATTTGTGTGAAATTGAGTCAGGGTCAGAGCCTGTAAATAGCACACTCAGAAAAACACGTTAGAGTACCACAATTGTTCATATCAAAAGGTTAACTTGTAATCATCAAAACATAGAGTTGTACTACTAGATCAAAACTTGATCTTACAATCTCCCCCTTTTTGATGATGACAAAACTAAGATTTTTGATGAACAATTCTTAAACATTAAACTGAATTCACTCAGAGTTTAGAGATATAGAATAAGACTTATCCTGATGTGAATAGTTTATCTTGCTCATTCTGAATTCAAGTCACTGCTTGATTCTGAGCTTAGCTCCCCCTGAATCTAATACTTGATGAAAACGTTAGTAAAGTCTAGATTCTGAGCTAAATCATATAAGAGTTCAGAGTGAAAAGCTTATGACATAGATGAAAAACGAATAATCAGAGCGCATAAGTGATCAGAGTCATGGACAAGGTATCAGAGTCTTGGGTATCAGAGTCAACTTAGAATCACTTCAGAAGAAGTGAAATGTATTCCTTGTATTTGCCCAGTGACACATCTATGGTCATGAAGGTGGAACTCTTAAAATCTCCAAAAGAAAAATAAATCACACTAACACATCTTACACATCAAAAACTGGGTTTACTCCCCCTTTTTGTCATAAGCAAAAAGTGTGGGGTGTGAAAAACTTAGCTTGAAGTACAAGGTACTCCCCCTTAGAGAAGGTCTAAGTTTAAAGAAAATGAAAATGATGTAAGAATCAGAGTTAGGCGATCATAAATAGAAGAGTTAATGCAAGGGATGAACGTTTACCACCGGTCAAGGAGTAAATAGAAGGGTCAGTTACCAAGTACTTAACCTCGAGAAACTGTAAGAGCATTAACTTTCAGAGAGAAAGTGAAGCCTATAAAAACGTTGGAGAGAAAGGTAAGCTTCACACCTCGAATAATATTCAGAAAAAAATGGCATCATACAGAATGGCATTAGAAGAGCTCAGAAGGAAGGCGTTTGAGGAAGATATGTTCCTCAATATTAGGCATCCCGATGGTACAAAGACCATACAAGAGCTGACGAAGACACTGCTTGAAGAAGATCTTGGTCCAGAGATGGAGAAAGATCTGAAGGAGTTCCTCGGCTTCGTGGAAGAGATTCAGGAGCTTTGCCAGCGGGAGCTGAATCTGCTGGAAGAGAAAGAGACTGTGGAAAAGAGACTCAAGACGACAGAAGATAGTCTAGAAAAAGATGATCTGAGCATCAAACTTGGCAACATAGAGTATGCATTGGATCGTCTGGAGAAGGAAAGAGTGGAGCAGCGCCAAGAATGCAGAAGAATGAGGAAGGATCCTCCATTCTAGATATAGGGAATAATGTATGATGGAAAGAATTATGAATAAAACAGGTTTTGCAAACATATGTGACACAAATATATATAGATATATGCATATAGAATCACAAATGAACAAATTAAAGTAAGTAAATAAGCAGAGTTTAAGTAAAACAACGTTAAATAAAAAAGGAAAAGGAAGAAAAAGAAGAGATCCTAAAAACTAAGATTTGTCAGTACGGCGCAGAAGTTCCATCATCATGTGCTTCATCTCAATCAGCATGGATTCATGAGTGTCAAGACGTTGTTCCATGATGTCGAGTCTGGATGAGCTTGTCGGAGTAGAGCTGGAAGGAACGTTCTGAGCAGCTTGAGGTTCTGGAATGGAAGCAGAAGCAGCAGAAGTAAACAGAACTGGTGCAAGTCGCTCTGCCTCAGCCTCAGCTTCAAGACGTTCTGCCTCAAGTCTGGCTTGTTCAGCCTGAGCTGCTGCTTGACGGGCAGCTTCTTCTTCTTGTTCTTTCTGTCTCTTGGCTTCTTCAATGGCTTCAAGAAGCTTGGTTCTCTGTTCAAGTTCATGAAGAGCCACCCTCCTAGCAAACCTTTGCTTTGCAGCCTCAATGCTCTGACTTCCCTCTGCATGCAGGAGCTGCAGCATAACGGGAAACTGAGCCACCAGCCAAGTGCTCAAATCGTTCCACTCATCAGCCACATTTTCAGCATTCTCACTGAGGTCAGTCTGACCGTGCACATTGCGGAGCCTCAAGGAGGCTTCATGATTGAAAATATTGATGCACTCAGAGAGAGATGTGGGTTGAAGGTGAGTATAGGGAATGATGGAGAGGTTGGGTGCAGGAGAGGCTGGGTGATTGCTGCTATGAGCTTCAGAGGCACCTTGTGGAGAACCAATGTTAATTATGGGAGCATTGGGTTCAGAGGTTCCACGGTGAGGGTCTGAAGTTTCAACCAGAGGGTGAGGTGATCTAACCGAGGATTGGTTAGATACTGATTGTTCAGGTTCAGGGTCTGGTTGAATTGGCTCTTGTTGGTCAGGGACAGGGTGAGCCTGTTGGACTAAGGGGTCTGCCTCTTGGATAGGATTGGCCAAGATAGGTTCATCTGGGTCAACTAGACGTTCAGGTCTAGGGCCAGGATATTGCCTAGGGCTTGGACAGGTAAGGTAATATTCTTCCAAGGCAGATACCTTCTCTTTCCTAACCTCCATGAATTTTCTAAGTGATTCAGAGGTATTGGAGGGAGGAGAGTCAAAGACATTGATGGGGAAGGATACAGGTGTGAAGGCTGATGAAGAGTCTGTATCCGTGGTTCTGACAGCAGGACGTGCTGATGCTCTGGGAGCAGAGTGATCAGACGTTCTGGGTTGTGGATCTGTTGGTTTGGGTTCTGGTTGGTTGGGAATGATGGGTTCAGAAGTTAATGGATCGTATGGAATGGTAAGGAGAGAGGTTGGATCTTCTGACCTAGAGGGTTGGTTCTGAAGCAAATTCCAGAGTGGTGCTTCAGTAGGAGAAGGTTGAAAGAATGAAGATCTTGGGGAATGTGGTGGAGAGGTGGTTTGTGCGGCTGGCTGGGATTCAGGAATAGGAGTGAGGGGATTTGAAGATTGTTGGAGTAAGGCAGAAATTGGGAGTGCATCAAATAAATTCAAATCATCATCAGAGGTAAGTGCAGGCTTACTTGTATGTGCTGATGATCGAGTCACTCTGGCAGGAGGTTCAGTCCTTCTGACCTCTGCAGCAGCTGGTTCCACCCGAGTAGGCTTCACCACAATTCTGACTTTCTTCTGCTTCTTCTTTGGAGGACCATCCTCACTATCATCACCATCATCATCATCAGGCTTGCTCTTCGCCTTCTTGACCAGAGGGACATCAGATTCCTCTGAGGATTCGTCCAGAATCATCTTCCTCTTGGTTTTCTTCTTGGGAGGAGAAGGAAACTCTGGAGCTGGTGGAAGTCTGCTGACGAAATCATCAAGGTCAATCTCGAATCCTTGAGCCCTGAGGTCTTCAACATAGCATCTGATGGCTTCAGGATGGTCTGCTTGAGTCCACAGAGGGTAGTCATTCAGAGGCATTCTTCTTCCTCTGATCTCAGAAGATGTGTCCTCATGAGCAGGAGCAATCTTCTTCTGGACCAAACCCATCTTCTTCAGAGAGTTGGCAGTGAAGACATCGCTAACAATTGTGCTCAAGTCCTCTGTGCAACCAGCATTGATCAAATCTTGCACCAAATTGCTTTCAATGAGAAAGTCTGAGATCAGCCTCCCAAAAGGGATATATTTGATGGCTGACTTGATGGAGGAGGTGGTGCGAGACTTCCGGATGCATTCCTTCAAATAGGAGAACAGGAAGTAGGGAAGGCAGATCTTCTCCTTGTCTTGAATGAAGAACAGCATCGCCTTCTGATTGAAGTTGATGTAGTCTGGAGAACTGCCCTTTGGTCGTTGATTATGCAGTTGAGCAGGATCTTGTGCCAGACCCGGAGTTTGGGTTGAAGGTCCATCACTTTGTAGCTCGTCTTGCCCGGTTTGAAAGTGGTGTACAGGGCCTTGTTGACGATGTCCTTGGTTCTGGGTTTCAGCTTCGATTCCGTCAGTGAGAACCGATACCCATGAGCAGTTTCTGCACCTAGCAGATTCACGAATGGCTTCTCCGTGATGATGATCTTCCTACCCAGTATGTAAGAAACCACCTGAGTGTCATCACAATCAGCGTGCTTCCAGAATTCCTTTACTAGCTTCTCATACACCGGTCCTCGAAGTCGATTGAAGTAGTTTCCCCAACCTTGAGCTTGGACTTCAGGACGGAGATCAAACCCATTTGCAGCCAAGTTGTCGAGGTTGAATCTCCATTCTGCCAGGACTTGGAGTTCCTCAGGAGGAAATACACAGTGAACGGCACAGCCCCGTTCTGCAATAGGAACAATCTCCTCTTGAGCTTGAGCTTGTTCTTGTGCTGGGTTCTCAGAGCCCCGTTGACCCGTTGCCAACCCGACTACCATGTGAGGGAACTGAGGTGCATCTGCAGTAGATCTTCTGGTTTGTCTCACCATTTTGAAGAGGTTGAAGGTTTGAGGTAGAAGATGAAGTTTGAAGGATGAAGAGAGATCGAGAGAGAAATCACGAAGGAGGCGGTTTTGAAAAGCAGGGAGTGCGAGAGTGAAAACCGGAAGTGAGAGAGAACGTGTGTGTATAGTGGGTTTTATCAAATAACCGTTGTTGATTCAAAAAGCACTTTAAGATCAACGGTTGAAAATTAAAGATAGACAGTAACAGTAAAATACACAATCACACACAGGAGATAAGCATATCTACACGCAATCACAACAGACTGTCACACGGGCACAAGGAACTATGCATCAGAAGTTCTGACGCACGTGTTGTTGTCTCAGCTTCAGAGTCAGTACCAGTGGGCACACACACTCTGATTGAGTTACCTTCTGGACTAGACATCTTCTGATCAAGAAGTATCACAGTCAGAGGTTCTGATCTATCTTCACTCTGGACAAAAGTCCATGTTTAGATTTTTCAGAATAAAATTAAATCTATCTTCAGCTAAGGGCTTTGTAAAGATATCTGCCCATTGATGGTCAGTATCAACAAACTTCAGAAGAAGTACGCCCTTCTGCACATAATCTCTAATGAAGTGATACTTTACCTCAATGTGCTTTGCCCTTGAATGCAAGATAGGATTCTTGCTCAACGAAATTGCAGCAGTGTTATCACAATAATTGGGATATTGCTCTCAAGGATCTGATAATCCTCCAGCTGATGTTTCATCCAGAGCATCTGAGTGCTGCATATTGCTGCTGAGATATATTCTGCCTCTGCAGTTGATAGAGCAATGGTTGATTGCCTCTTGCTTGCCCATGAGACTAGATTGCTTCCCAGAAATTGACAATTTCCAGAAGTACTTTTTCTCTCTGTTCTATCTCCAGCATAATCAGCATCACAATAACCTGAAAGCTTATACTCTGATGTTTTCTTATACATCAAGCCAAGGTTAGTGGTGCCTTTCAGATACCTTAGGATCCTCTTAACAGCAGTTAAGTGGGTTTCCCTTGGATCTGATTGGAAACGAGCACATAAATGAACACTAAATAATATGTCTGGCCTAGATGCAGTTAAGTACAGAAGTGAACCTATCATGCCACGATAGAGCTTCTGACATACTTTACCACTTATATCTTCTTTTTCCAGAATGCATGTTGGATGCATTGGAGTCTTGGCCACTGTAGATTCCAGCATATTGAACTTCTTCAGAAGTTCCTTAGTGTACTTGCTCTGATGGATATATGTTCCTTCTGGTGTTTGATCAACTTGTATTCCCAGAAAGTACTTTAATTCTCCCATCATACTCATCTCAAATTCAGCCTGCATCATCTCAGAAAATTCTTTGCATAGAGATTGATTAGCAGAACCAAATATAATATCATCAACATAAATTTGCACAATTAAGATATCATCTTTATAAGTCTTGCAAAAGAGAGTTGTATCTACTTTACCCCTTACAAACTCATTCTCCAGAAGGAATGAGCTAAGTCTCTCATACCATGCTCTGGGAGCTTGCTTCAGACCGTAGAGTGATTTCTTCAATTTGAACACATGGTCTGGTTTCTTTTCATCTTCAAAACCTGGGGGTTGATGAACGTAGACTTCCTCAGAGATATAACCATTTAGGAAGGCACTCTTTACGTCCATCTGATGTAGAACTATGTTGTGATTTACTGAGAAAGAAATCAATAGTCTGATTGCCTCCAGTCTTGCTACTGGAGCAAATGTTTCAGTGTAGTCTATTCCTTCCTGCTGGCTGTAGCCTTGAGCAACTAGCCTTGCCTTGTTTCTGACTACATCTCCTTTCTCATTTAGCTTGTTTCTGAATACCCATTTCGTTCCAATAACATGGACATTCTCAGGCTTCTTCACTAAGCTCCAAACATCGTTCTTGGAGAATTGATTCAATTCTTCTTCCATGGCCAGAATCCAATCCTTGTCCTGAAGAGCTTCATCTATGGACTTGGGTTCAATTAAGGACACCAATCCTTTCAGACTCAGCAAGGTCTCTTCAGAGGGTCTGAAGGCAGATCTGGTTCTGACTGGTTCATCTTTGTTGCCCAGAATCAATTCCTTAGGATGAGCTGCAGTGATTCTGCTCTTCTTCAGAGTTTGTGAGTTAGAGGGACCAGCTTCTTCCTCTGGTTCATCTTCCTCTGGCTCAACTTCCTCTGGAGCTTTGCCTTTGTCAGAAACATTAATGCTTAAATCTGCAAACTTTTCAACTAGCTTTGACTGGTCAGAGTCAAGCTTATCATCAAATCTAACATGAATAGATTCTTCAATAGTCTTAGCATCAGTATTATAAAATCTAAAACCTTTAGATCTATCAGAATAACCAAGTAATAGACACTTAGAAGATTTAGCATCAAATTTATGCAATCTATCCTTAGTATTGAGAACATAACAAACACAGCCAAAAGGATGAAAATAAGAAATGTTGGGTTTTATGTTCTTCCACAATTCATAAGGAGTCTTATTCAGAATTGGTCTCACAGAGATTCTGTTCTGAATGTAACATGCTGTATTTACTGCCTCTGCCCAAAAGTGCTTAGCCATGCCAGTTTCTTGGAGCATGGTTCTAGCCATCTCCTGAAGAGTTCTGTTCTTCCTCTCAACAACACCATTTTGTTGAGGAGTTCTGGGACAAGAGAAATCATGTGTAATTCCATAGGAATCAAACAGACTCTCAAACTTGTCATTCTCAAACTCTCCACCATGGTCACTTCTGACACGCACAATTCTACAAGCCTTCTCGTTTTGCACTTGAGCAATGAAGGTAGAGAACACAGCATGAGACTCATCCTTGCGGGTTAGAAACTTTACCCATGTCCAGCGGCTATAGTCATCAACGATAACCATCCCATATCTCTTGCCACCTATAGACTCAGTTTTCACTGGTCCAAACAGGTCGATATGCAGAAGTTCTAACGGCCTTGAGGTTGAGACAACATTCTTTGCCTTGAAAGGGACTTTTGTGAATTTGCCTTTCTGACATGCTTCACAAAGAGCGTCTGAAGCGAACTTCAGATTGGGTAAGCCCCTGACAAGGTTTAGCTTGCTCAGCTGAGAAATCTTTCTCATACTGGCATGCCCTAACCGTCTATGCCATACCCACTGCTCTTCATTAACAGACAGAAGGCACTTCACATTCTGAGCCTCCAACTCAGATAATCTGATCTTATAAATGTTGTTCTTCCTCTTGCTGTTAAACAGAACAGAGCCATCGATCTGACTTACAGCCCGGCAGGACTTTTGATTGAATATAACATCATAACCCTTGTCAGCTAATTGACTTATAGACAATAAGTTATGTGTTAAGCCGTCTACCAATAAAACATTATCAATGCATGGACTACTATCTACACAAATAGTACCAGTACCAATAATTTTACCCTTTTCATTTCCTCCAAAGCCAACTTCGCCTCCAGGCTTAAGTTTCAGCTCTCGGAACATACGCTTTTCTCCCGTCATGTGACGCGAGCATCCACTGTCCAGATACCATGATTGGTGTTTCAGTGGAGCTATCAAGGATATCTGCAACATAGATAATCTTGTCCTTAGGTACCCACTTTCTGGGTCCTCTTTTGTTAGTTACCCCAAAGGTTCTGATCACCTTGGGTGTCTCAACATGATATTTTAAAGGAATATTTGCATGATATTTAGTCATAGAGAAAGATCCCTTTTTAAGAGGGTTTTTAGCAACTTCAGCAGGTACAGGATCAGGCAATATGGTACCAGAGGGAACAAAGCATTCATACAAGGATTTAGCTTTAGACACAGAAGGCTCATTTCTAATTGGTTTAGAATAGCCAATGCCATGCATTCCATTTCTGCTTACACCATAGATCATTGAAGCCATTAAGCTTCTATCTACGCTTTTAGCCAGGAATCTTTGAAAAGATTTTTCATACTTAGATTCATGCTTACTATCAGAGGCATCGCAGGCAATAACTTCTTCTAACTTTGCAATTTGATTCTTAAGCACAGAGTTAGAATTAACTAAAGCATGGTTATCATTTTTCAAATCAGATATGATTTTCTCATGTTCAGAAGGAGTTTTAGAAACAGCAGATAAGTTCTTTTTCAGCTTCTTATGCTTAGACAACAAGGAGTTATACTTATCCATGATATCAGACAAAGCATGTTTCAGTTCAGAGGTAGAGAAGGAAGCAAATACCTCATTTTCATCGTCAGAGTCTGGATCTCCTTCTGATTCTGAGTCAGAGTCAACAGCTTCCTTTGACTCTGTTCCTTTGTCTTTGACAATAGCCATGAGTCCTTGGACTTCACCATCAGAGTCAACATCCTCTGACTCTGATTCATCGAATGTCACCATCAGACTCTTCTTGGTCTTGAAGTGCTTCTTTGGCTTCTTGTCCTTCTTCAATTTTGGACAGTCACTTTTGTAGTGCCCTGATTCTTTGCACTCAAAGCAAGTGACTTCCTTGATTGATGACTTCTTCTGACCTGAGGATTCAGACTTTCCTCTTGCCTTTCCAGAGCCTTTGAACTTGCTCTGCCTGTGCTTCCAGATGCGGTTGAGTCTCTTGGAGATCAGAGTCAGCTCATCTTCATCAGAATCTTCTGATGCTTCTTCAGATTCTTCTTCTTCAGCTTGAAGAGCCTTTGACTTCTCAACCTTAGCCTTTTCAGATTTGGATTTCAAGGCTATGGACTTTTTCCTCAGATCTTGCATCTCTGAGCGCTTCAGCTCATGGCATTTCAAAATGCTGATGAGTTCTTCTAAACTCATATTCTCAACATCTCTCGTGAGCTCTATTGAAGTCACCAAAGGCATCCAACTTTCAGGAAGACACCTGATGACCCTTATGACGTGATCTTTTGTTGTGTAGCTCTTGTTGAGAGGACGTATGCCAGCTACAAGCAGTTGAAATCTGGAGAACATTTCTTCAATGGACTCATTTGGCTCCATGATGAAGGATTCATACTTTTGGATCAAAGACAATGCCTTTGATTCTTTGACTTTCTTGTTTCCTTCATGAGACATCTTCAGAGAATCAAAAATGCCTTTAGCAAACTCACGATCTGTAATCTTCTGGTACTCCTCATAGGAGATAGCACTTAGAAGAATTGCTCTTGCTTTATGATGTTGTGAGTACAGCTTCTTTTGATCTGCAGACATCTCTGACCTTGGGATCTTTTTGCCATCTGCATCAACTGGACGCTCATAGCCATCCACAATAATATCCCAGAGATCTGCATCGAAACCCAGAAAGAAACTTTCCAGTCTATCTTTCCAATATTCGAACCTTTGACCATCGAACATAGGAGGCTTTGCGTTGTAACCATCTCTTTGAGTTTCACTGGTGGTGGCAGCCATTGTTTTTCACACCGGCCCGGATCACTGAACACTGTTAGGTGTGGTAATCAGAACTTGCGCTCTGATACCAATTGAAGGTATGAAAAACGGTAGAAAGGGGGGTTTGAATAACGTTTTCAGTACAAAACTACCACCTTAAAGATTTTAACAAATCTTTTCGAGAACTAAGTGCAAAAGATAGAGATAGAAAAGCACACAAGGATTTTATCCTGGTTCACTTGATAAATCACTCAAGCTACTCCAGTCCACCCGTTAAGGTGATTTCTTCCTTCTTAGAATGAAGGCAATCCACTAATCAGATAATTGTTACAACTGCACTTGAAACCTACAAGTGACTAACAATACACTGACTTAGCTCACACTAAGATTCACTCTCTTAGTCTTCTCTAGGATCCGATCAACCTTGATCTCCTAAAGGAATCACCACTAAGATTCACTCTCTTAGTCTTCTTAAGGATACTGACCTACCCGGTCCCTTAAGGAAAATCAAACAACTGTTTGAGGTTGGTGTTTACAAGGGTTTGCTTCTGAATAAGCTGAGTGTAAACTAAATAAATTACAAGATGAAAGAAAGCTTAGAATATGTCTTGCGCGTGTGTATTGCTTCTTAGTTTCTTAGCCGCTTCTTTCAATCTTCAGCCTCTATATATACTCCAAGGATTAGGGTTGAGCGTTGCATGGGAAATGCTACCGTTGGAGGGCAGTTCTGGAAAATCCAGCTTCTGCTGTGGCTGAGAACGTTAGGTAGGTCGTCAGGAAGGTACACTTGCTTTTGTACTTGGATAGCGACTTGACCTTTTAACCTAGGAGACTTCTGATCAGAGGAATGCTTCGTATGGAACTTGTGAAGCCGGTTGATCAGAGTCAGAGGGAAAGCACAGATCCTCTGACCATTGTATCTTCTGATTCTGAACTCAGAGGGAAGAACATGGCCTTCAGAGTTTCTTGCTTCTGGACTTCAGAGTTTCCACTATTCAGCTTCTGGATCTTCAGAGTCTTCTACACCATCAGAACATCTGAACCTTCAGTGTTTCTTGGTTGTCAGAACTTCTGGATCATCAGAGCTTCTAGCGACTGAGTCCTCATCAGAGTTTGTATAGCTTCAGATCTTCTGAAGCTTTTCCACTGTTCATACTGAACATGGTGAATGCGAAAGCGTTGCTTGGGTTACCCTTTATACACAGTGCTTCTGATTTGTGTGAAATTGAGTCAGGGTCAGAGCCTGTAAATAGCACACTCAGAAAAACACGTTAGAGTACCACAATTGTTCATATCAAAAGGTTAACTTGTAATCATCAAAACATAGAGTTGTACTACTAGATCAAACTTGATCTTACAATGAAGTGGTGCTTGATGTGAAGCCCGCCCACGAGCTCCTTGAATCCTTTGGAGGCAAATTGGGTGCCATTGTCGGTAATCAAGACTCCAGGTACCCCGAACCGGCTGATGATGTTCTTGTAAAAGAAACGCTGTATGTGGGCTGAAGTGATGGTTGCAAGGGGTTCGGCTTCGATCCACTTGGTGAAGTAGTCTACCCGACCACCAGATGCTTCAGCTGTCCTGGGGCGGTTTCAAAGGGTCCCAGGAGGTCCATTCCCATTGGTGGAAAGGCCAAGGGGAGACCATGGTCGAGAGTTTCTCGGGAGGGGCTAATGGTCGGCATGCCTCTGGCACGGGTCACAAGTTTGACGTGATCAGCAGCGTCTTTCTCCAGGGTAGGCCAGTAATAGCCGGCCTGGAGGACCTTTCTTGCCAGAGAGCGCCCGGGGGTGGTGGCCACAGCTGCCTTCATGGGTCTCCGCGAGCACATACTCTGCTCGTTCCTTTGACAAGCACTTGAGGAAGGTTCTGATGTAATGTATATTTTTGTAATGGAGAATTAAGTAGTTGTTTTTAAGAGTCTTTTATATATAATTCAGATGTAAACAGTATGCACTCAGCTATCACTTGAGCAGTAGAGCAAGTAAAGGGAGCATACTACGACTGCTTTACTATTCTGAATTTTTTTTATCGCAGAAAATGCTCCGGTAAGTACAACAAGCTCAAAAGCAGAATAGCATGATGAAACTTCTAGATATTATTAATGAACCAAACCTTTCAGTTCCAACTGTCAAGACCTTCGCTAGAAATTTGTTCTAAAGTACGCCCATTAGTACTACTATAAGAGCAAAGCAACATGCTTCTTATATTGGGAGATAGACAAAAGCAGAGGTTGCCTTAGTAAGCTTTCTCACCTGGATCAACAGAAAAAGCAACTGAAACTCGATCGATGAAAGTTGGAATGGCAAGGTTTACTCTTAAAGTCTTCGGCAGGAGGAGGATACAAGAGATCGACCTTGAAGCAAGCAAGGTATGGTGGGTGTCATCATCTTCATCGATATTACCCACCAAATAGACTTGAGAAAAGACTTTCAGGCATCTGAGAGTAAGGAGAAGCTGGATCTAAATGTATTAGAAAGAGCCTAAAAGCTTTTATATATAGAAGAATATTTTACATGAAAATACTTCTACATAAAAATAAATTTTAATAAGATTTCATCGGAATTTTTTTTTGTTACAAGAAAAACATAATATAATATAGTTTGATGTTAATTTTTTACTACATAAATATAGTCCACTTTAATTTTTTTGTACAAATTATTATAGGAGTTAAATTCTCCTACGGGAAGAAATATATTTTAACAAGAAAGTACCTTCATTAAGTATTAATTAATTTATCAAATACAATAACAAATTTCGCGGTACATTCTTTTTTTTTTTCTAAGATTAAAATGTGTTCTGAATGCTTTATTGGTGATTCTTCATATCTATAATTTGGTGTTATTGTCTTTTTAGGCTCATGAAGAATGTGAAACGACTTCATGTTGATATGGGTCAAACTTAGTTTATTTTATTGTGTAAAAAATGAACTCGCATAATCACGTACATAAAGAATATTTTTCTTTTTTTTCATTGTAGATTAAATCAGCTATTGTTTTATTAGCCATCATTAAACCACATCCCTAATATGTTTTTTTGCATAATTTGAGATTTGGTTAACAAATTTTTTTATTAGTTATTCAATTGTACGAAGTTCAATCTATGCAACAAGGGTTTTAATTTAAGACTTTTTATCCACTTTGCTCATCATTTCACACTCTTCTATTTCATCCGTTGTTTATTATATTTTTAATGATCAAGGTATTAATTGACCTATCAAATATAATAGATGTATTCCCCGTGCAACGCGCGGGTAAAAAACACTAGTTTATATAAATCTTAAAGTTCAAAAAACACATTATGAAAAAATAAAAATAAGAAAACAATCAATATATAAGAATTGAATGTGAAAAATTCCAAATAAAAATCTCAGGTTTACTCTTCAGACAACCAAAGAATAATACTGCAAATTTTTAAATCAAGGTTATAGACATCAAATCGGACTGGTTGGTCCAACTAAAAACTACACCCCAGGTCCTTCAAAAGCCATTATTAATCAAAAAAGATAAAAATTAGTATGAAACATGTGAAACTGGGAAAAACCGGAAAACCAGTGAAAAGCTGATGGTTTTACGACCTATAAATCGATTAATACTTTCTTTAAAAAAAAAACTTAAACTTATTGATTTTTTCAAATACAAAGCCTAGGAATTTCAAATTTCAACAATATACCTTTTGTTTTTTAAAGAGCATTTCACCCTCACCTACATCAAGTCTAAACGACGTGGAACTTGTAGAAATTGTACATTGTATGTTAGAATAAATAGAGTTTACAGTCGACATCTTCATAGACCTTACCAATGTGGGACTTGCATCATAATTTCTCCTATAAGTTCTGAACCAGAGTCATTTGGGTCACTTAAAGAAGTACAATCAATAAACCACCACAATATACATGTTATTATTCAAATACGGGGCCTTGGAATTTCTAATTTCAATAGCATATCCTTTGTTTTAAAAGAGCATTCCACCCTACCTACACTAAGTCCAAACAATGTGGAACTTGGGGAAATTAAACATTATATGTTAGAATAAGGCATGTCATGCAGTATCCAAACCTTTATAGACCTAATCGATGTGGGACTTGCATCATAATGTCCCTAATAAGTTTCGGAACAGGGTGTTTTGAGTCCCTAAAAGAAGCATAATTAGTAAACTACCAGAATATACATGCTATTGATCAAATACGAAGCCTTGGAATTTTAATTTTCAATAGCTTACCCTTTGTATTTAAAGATCGTTCCACACTCACCTACGTTAACTCATAAAGATGTGGAACTTGTGGAAATTGCACACTGTATGTTAGAGTAAATAGAGCGTACACTATCCGCACCTTTATATACCTAATTGATGTGGGACTTGCATCATAATGTCCCTAATAAGTTTAGAACCGGGGTGTTTTGGATCACTTAAAGAAGCACAATTAGTAAACCACCACAATATACATGCTATTGTTGAAAAACAAAGCCTTGAAATTTTAAATTTCAATAGCATGCCCTTTATTTTTAAAGACCATTCCCCTCTCACCTACATCAAGTCGTCATAAAGATGTGGGAGTTGTGGAAATTGCACATTGTATGTCAGAATAAATAGAGTGGACAATGTCCACACCTTTATAGACCTAACCGGTAGGAGACTTGCAACATAATATCTCCGATAAGTTTCAGACCGGAGTGTTTTGGGCACTTAAAGAAGCACAATCAATAAACCACCTCAATATACATGTTATTGTTGAAATATGAAAAGCCTTGGAATTTCAAAACAATTTGGGACATGTGGAAATTGTACATTACATGTTAGGATAAATAGAGTTTATAGAATCTACACTTTCAAAGACCTGACCGATGTTGGACTTGCATTCTAATGTCCCAATAAGTTTCAAATCGGAGTCTTTTGTGTCACTTAAAGAAGTACAACCAAAAAACCACCACAATATACATGTTATTTTTCAAACACGTAGCCTTGAAATTTCAAATTTCATCAATAGCATATCCTTTGTTTAAAAAAGAGCATTC
>NC_080046.1:35337709-35349224 GCF_012489685.1 Lotus japonicus | reverse complement strand
GGTTTGCTTCTGAATAAGCTGAGTGTAAACTAAAATAAATTACAAGATGAAAGAAAGCTTAGAATATGTCTTGCGCGTGTGTATTGCTTCAACTTAGTTTCTTAGCCGCTTCTTTCAATCTTCAGCCTCTATATATACTCCAAGATTAGGGTTGAGCGTTTGCATGGAAATGCTACCGTTGGGAGGGCAGTTCTGGGAAAAATCCAGCTTCTGCTGTGGCTGAGAACGTTAGGTAGGTCGTCAGGAAGGTACACTTGCTTTTGTACTTGGATAGCGACTTGACCTTTTAACCTAGGAGACTTCTGATCAGAGGAATGCTTCGTATTGGAACTTGTGAAGCCGGTTGATCAGAGTCAGAGGGATAGCACAGATCCTCTGACCATTGTATCTTCTGATTCTGAACTCAGAGGGAAGAACATGGCCTTCAGAGTTTCTTGCTTCTGGACTTCAGAGTTTCCACTATTCAGCTTCTGGATCTTCAGAGTCTTCTACACCATCGGAACATCTGAACCTTCAGTGTTTCTTGGTTGTCAGAACTTCTGGATCATCAGAGCTTCTAGCGACTGAGTCCTCATCAGAGTTTGTATAGCTTCAGATCTTCTGAAGCTTTTCCACTGTTCATACTGAACATGGTGAATGCGAAAGCGTTGCTTGGGTTACCCTTTATACACAGTGCTTCTGATTTGTGTGAAATTGAGTCAGGGTCAGAGCCTGTAAATAGCACACTCAGAAAAACACGTTAGAGTACCACAATTGTTCATATCAAAAGGTTAACTTGTAATCATCAAAACATAGAGTTGTACTACTAGATCAAAACTTGATCTTACAATCTCCCCCTTTTGATGATGACAAAACTAAGATTTTTGATGAACAATTCTTAAACATTAAACTGAATTCACTCAGAGTTTAGAGATATAGAATAAGACTTATCCTGATGTGAATAGTTTATCTTGCTCATTCTGAATTCAAGTCACTGCTTGATTCTGAGCTTAGCTCCCCCTGAATCTAATACTTGATGAAAACGTTAGTAAAGTCTAGATTCTGAGCTAAATCATATAAGAGTTCAGAGTGAAAAGCTTATGACATAGATGAAAAACGAATAATCAGAGCGCATAAGTGATCAGAGTCATGGACAAGGTATCAGAGTCTTGGGTATCAGAGTCAACTTAGAATCACTTCAGAAGAAGTGAAATGTATTCCTTGTATTTGCCCAGTGACACATCTATGGTCATGAAGGTGGAACTCTTAAAATCTCCAAAAGAAAAATAAGTCACACTAACACATCTTACACATCAAAAACTGGGTTTACTCCCCCTTTTTGTCATAAGCAAAAAGCTTGGGGTGTGAAAAACTTAGCTTGAAGTACAAGGTACTTCCCCCTTAGAGAAGGTCTAAGTTGAAAGAAAATGAAGACGATGTAAGAATCAGAGTGAGGCGATAATAAATAGAAGAGTTAATGCAAGGGATGAACGTTTACCACCGGTCAAGTGAGGAAATAGAAGGGTCAGTTACCAAGTACTTAACCTCGAGAAACTGTAAGAGCATTAACTTTCAGAGAGAAAGTGAAGCCTATAAAAACGTTGGAGAGAAAGGTAAGCTTCACACCTCGAATAATATTCAGAAAAAAAAATGGCATCATACAGAATGGCATTAGAAGAGCTCAGAAGGAAGGCGTTTGAGGAAGATATGTTCCTCAATATTAGGCATCCCGATGGTACAAAGACCATACAAGAGCTGACGAAGACACTGCTTGAAGAAGATCTTGGTCCAGAGATGGAGAAAGATCTGAAGGAGTTCCTCTGCTTCGTGGAAGAGATTCAGGAGCTTTGCCAGCGGGAGCTGAATCTGCTGGAAGAGAAGGAGACTGTGGAAAAGAGACTCAAGACGACAGAAGATAGTCTAGAAAAAGATGATCTGAGCATCAAACTTGGCAACATAGAGTATGCATTGGATCGTCTGGAGAAGGAAAGAGTGGAGCAGCGCCAAGAATGCAGAAGAATGAGGAAGGATCCTCCATTCTAGATATAGGGAATAATGTATGATGGAAAGAATTATGATGTAAACATAGAACAATTATGAATAAAACAGGTTTTGCAAACATATGTGCCACAAATATATATAGATATATGCATATAGAATCACAAATGAACAAATTAAAGTAAGTAAATAAGCAGAGTTTAAATAAAACAACGTTAAATAAAAAGGAAAAGGAAGAAAAAGAAGAGATCCTAAAAAACTAAGATTTGTCAGTACGGCGCAGAAGTTCCATCATCATGTGCTTCATCTCAATCAGCATGGATTCATGAGTGTCAAGACGTTGTTCCATGATGTCGAGTCTGGATGAGCTTGTCGGAGTAGAGCTGGAAGGAACGTTCTGAGCAGCTTGAGGTTCTGGAATGGAAGCAGAAGCAGCAGGAGTAAACAGAACTGGTGCAAGTCGCTCTGCCTCAGCCTCAGCTTCAAGACGTTCTGCCTCAAGTCTGGCTTGTTCAGCCTGAGCTGCTGCTTGACGGGCAGCTTCTTCTTCTTGTTCTTTCTGTCTCTTGGCTTCTTCAATGGCTTCAAGAAGCTTGGTTCTCTGTTCGAGTTCATGAAGAGCCACCCTCCTAGCAAACCTTTGCTTTGCAGCCTCAATGCTCTGACTTCCCTCTGCATGCAGGAGCTGCAGCATAACGGGAAACTGAGCCACCAGCCAAGTGCTCAAATTGTTCCACTCATCAGCCACATTTTCAGCATTCTCACTGAGGTCAGTCTGACCGTGCACATTGCGGAGCCTCAAGGAGGCTTCATGATTGAAAATATTGATGCACTCAGAGAGAGATGTGGGTTGAAGGTGAGTATAGGGAATGATGGAGAGGTTGGGTGCAGGAGAGGCTGGGTGATTGCTGCTATGAGCTTCAGAGGCACCTTGTGGAGAACCAATGTTAATTATGGGAGCATTGGGTTCAGAGGTTCCACGGTGAGGGTCTGAAGTTTCAACCAGAGGGTGAGGTGATCTAACCGAGGATTGGTTAGATACTGATTGTTCAGGTTCAGGGTCTGGTTGAATTGGCTCTTGTTGGTCAGGGACAGGGTGAGCCTGTTGGACTAAGGGGTCTGCCTCTTGGATAGGATTGGCCAAGATAGGTTCATCTGGGTCAACTAGACGTTCAGGTCTAGGGCCAGGATATTGCCTAGGGCTTGGACAGGTAAGGTAATATTCTTCCAAGGCAGATACCTTCTCTTTCCTAACCTCCATGAATTTTCTAAGTGATTCAGAGGTATTGGAGGGAGGAGAGTCAAAGACATTGATGGGGAAGGATACAGGTGTGAAGGCTGATGAAGAGTCTGTATCCGTGGTTCTGACAGCAGGACGTGCTGATGCTCTGGGAGCAGAGTGATCAGACGTTCTGGGTTGTGGTTCTGTTGGTTTGGGTTCTGGTTGGTTGGGGATGATGGGTTCAGAAGTTAATGGGTCGTATGGAATGGTAAGGAGAGAGGTTGGATCTTCTGACCTAGAGGGTTGGTTCTGAAGCAAATTCCAGAGTGGTGCTTCAGTAGGAGAAGGTTGAAAGAATGAAGATCTTGGGGAATGTGGTGGAGAGGTGGTTTGTGCGGCTGGCTGGGATTCATGAATAGGAGTGAGGGGATTTGAAGAGTGTTGGAGTAAGGCAGAAATTGGGAGTGCATCAAATAAATTCAAATCATCATCAGAGGTAAGTGCAGGCTTACTTGTATGTGCTGATGATCGAGTCACTCTGGCAGGAGGTTCAGTCCTTCTGACCTCTGCAGCAGCTGGTTCCACCCGAGTAGGCTTCACCACAATTCTGACTTTCTTCTGCTTCTTCTTTGGAGGACCATCCTCACTATCATCACCATCATCATCATCAGGCTTGCTCTTCGCCTTCTTGACCAGAGGGACATCAGATTCCTCTGAGGATTCGTCCAGAACCATCTTCCTCTTGGTTTTCTTCTTGGGAGGAGAAGGAAACTCTGGAGCTGGTGGAAGTCTGCTGACGAAATCATCAAGGTCAATCTCGAATCCTTGAGCCCTGAGGTCTTCAACATAGCATCTGATGGCTTCAGGATGGTCTGCTTGAGTCCACAGAGGGTAGTCATTCAGAGGCATTCTTCTTCCTCTGATCTCAGAAGATGTGTCCTCATGAGCAGGAGCAATCTTCTTCTGGACCAAACCCATCTTCTTCAGAGAGTTGGCAGTGAAGACATCGCTAACAATTGTGCTCAAGTCCTCTGTGCAACCAGCATTGATCAAATCTTGCACCAAGTTGCTTTCAATGAGAAAGTCTGAGATCAGCCTCCCAAAAGGGATATATTTGATGGCTGACTTGATGGAGGAGGTGGTGCGAGACTTCCGGATGCATTCCTTCAAATAGGAGAACAGGAAGTAGGGAAGGCAGATCTTCTCCTTGTCTTGAATGAAGAACAGCATCGCCTTCTGATTGAAGTTGATGTAGTCTGGAGAACTGCCCTTTGGTCGTTGATTGATGCAGTTGAGCAGGATCTTGTGCCAGACCCTGAGTTTGGGTTGAAGGTCCATCACTTTGTAGCTCGTCTTGCCCGGTTTGAAGGTGGTGTACAGGGCCTTGTTGACGATGTCCTTGGTTCTGGGTTTCAGCTTCGATTCCGTCAGTGAGAACCGATACCCATGAGCAGTTTCTGCACCTAGCAGATTCACGAATGACTTCTCCGTGATGATGATCTTCCTACCCAGTATGTAAGAGACCACCTGAGTGTCATCACAATCAGCGTGCTTCCAGAATTCCTTTACTAGCTTCTCATACACCGGTCCTCGAAGTCGATTGAAGTAGTTTCCCCAACCTTGAGCTTGGACTTCAGGACGGAGATCAAACCCATTTGCAGCCAAGTTGTCGAGGTTGAATCTCCATTCTGCAAGGACTTGGAGTTCCTCAGGAGGAAATACACAGTGAACGGCACAGCCCCGTTCTGCAATAGGAACAATCTCCTCTTGAGCTTGAGCTTGTTCTTGTGCTGGGTTCTCAGAGCCCCGTTGACCCGTTGCCAACCGACTACCATGTGAGGGAACTGAGGTGCATCTGCAGTAGATCTTCTGGTTTGTCTCACCATTTTGAAGAGGTTGAAGGTTTGAGGTAGAAGATGAAGTTTGAAGGATGAAGAGAGATCGAGAGAGAAATCACGAAGGAGGCGGTTTTGAAAAGCAGGGAGTGCGAGAGTGAAAACCGGAAGTGAGAGAGAACGTGTGTGTATAGTGGGTTTTATCAAATAACCGTTGTTGATTCAAAAAGCACTTTAAGATCAACGGTTGAAAATTAAAGATAGACAGTAACAGTAAAATACACAATCACACACAGGAGATAAGCATATCTACACGCAATCACAACAGACTGTCACACGGGCACAAGGAACTATGCATCAGAAATTCTGACGCACGTGTTGTTGTCTCAGCTTCAGAGTCAGTACCAGTGGGCACACACACTCTGATTGAGTTACCTTCTGGACTAGACATCTTCTGATCAAGAAGTATCATAGTCAGAGGTTCTGATCTATCTTCACTCTGGACAAAAGTCCATGTTTAGATTTTTCAGAATAAAATTAAATCTATCTTCAGCTAAGGGCTTTGTAAAGATATCTGCCCATTGATGGTCAGTATCAACAAACTTCAGAAGAAGTACGCCCTTCTGCACATAATCTCTAATGAAGTGATACTTTACCTCAATGTGCTTTGCCCTTGAATGCAAGATAGGATTCTTGCTCAACGAAATTGCAGCAGTGTTATCACAATAGATTGGGATATTGCTCTCAAGGATCTGATAATCCTCCAGCTGATGTTTCATCCAGAGCATCTGAGTGCTGCATATTGCTGCTGAGATATATTCTGCCTCTGCAGTTGATAGAGCAATGGTTGATTGCCTCTTGCTTGCCCATGAGACTAGATTGCTTC
Source organism: Lotus japonicus (assembly GCF_012489685.1). Classification (NCBI taxonomy): domain Eukaryota; kingdom Viridiplantae; phylum Streptophyta; class Magnoliopsida; order Fabales; family Fabaceae; genus Lotus; species Lotus japonicus. The sequence continues at coordinate 35,343,304 of NC_080046.1, read as the reverse complement.
CCAGAAATTGACAATTTCCAGAAGTACTTTTTCTCTCTGTTCTATCTCCAGCATAATCAGCATCACAATAACCTGAAAGCTTATACTCTGATGTTTTCTTATACATCAAGCCAAGGTTAGTGGTGCCTTTCAGATACCTTAGGATCCTCTTAACAGCAGTTAAGTGGGTTTCCCTTGGATCTGATTGGAAACGAGCACATAAATGAACACTAAATAATATGTCTGGCCTAGATGCAGTTAAGTACAGAAGTGAACCTATCATGCCACGATAGAGCTTCTGACATACTTTACCACTTATATCTTCTTTTTCCAGAATGCATGTTGGATGCATTGGAGTCTTGGCCACTGTAGATTCCAGCATATTGAACTTCTTCAGAAGTTCTTTAGTGTACTTGCTCTGATGGATATATGTTCCTTCTGGTGTTTGATCAACTTGTATTCCCAGAAAGTACTTTAATTCTCCCATCATACTCATCTCAAATTCAGCCTGCATCATCTCAGAAAATTCTTTGCATAGAGATTGATTAGCAGAACCAAATATAATATCATCAACATAAATTTGCACAATTAAGATATCATCTTTATAAGTCTTGCAAAAGAGAGTTGTATCTACTTTACCCCTTACAAACTCATTCTCCAGAAGGAATGAGCTAAGTCTCTCATACCATGCTCTGGGAGCTTGCTTCAGACCGTAGAGTGATTTCTTCAATTTGAACACATGGTCTGGTTTCTTTTCATCTTCAAAACCTGGGGGTTGATGAACATAGACTTCCTCTGAGATATAACCATTTAGGAAGGCACTCTTTACGTCCATCTGATGTAGAACTATGTTGTGATTTACTGAGAAAGAAATCAATAGTCTGATTGCCTCCAGTCTTGCTACTGGAGCAAATGTTTCAGTGTAGTCTATTCCTTCCTGCTGGCTGTAGCCTTGAGCAACTAGCCTTGCCTTGTTTCTGACTACATCTCCTTTCTCATTTAGCTTGTTTCTGAATACCCATTTCGTTCCAATAACATGGACATTCTCAGGCTTCTTCACTAAGCTCCAAACATCGTTCTTGGAGAATTGATTCAATTCTTCTTCCATGGCCAGAATCCAATCCTTGTCCTGAAGAGCTTCATCTATGGACTTGGGTTCAATTAAGGACACCAATCCTTTCAGACTCAGCAAGGTCTCTTCAGAGGGTCTGAAGGCAGATCTGGTTCTGACTGGTTCATCTTTGTTGCCCAGAATCAATTCCTTAGGATGAGCTGCAGTGATTCTGCTCTTCTTCAGAGTTTGTGAGTTAGAGGGACCAGCTTCTTCCTCTGGTTCATCTTCCTCTGGCTCAACTTCCTCTGGAGCTTTGCCTTTGTCAGAAACATTAATGCTTAAATCTGCAAACTTTTCAACTAGCTTTGACTGGTCAGAGTCAAGCTTATCATCAAATCTAACATGAATAGATTCTTCAATAGTCTTAGCATCAGTATTATAAAATCTAAAACCTTTAGATCTATCAGAATAACCAAGTAATAGACACTTAGAAGATTTAGCATCAAATTTATGCAATCTATCCTTAGTATTGAGAACATAACAAACACAGCCAAAAGGATGAAAATAAGAAATGTTGGGTTTTATGTTCTTCCACAATTCATAAGGAGTCTTATTCAGAATTGGTCTCACAGAGATTCTGTTCTGAATGTAACATGCTGTATTTACTGCCTCTGCCCAAAAGTGCTTAGCCATGCCAGTTTCTTGGAGCATGGTTCTAGCCATCTCCTGAAGAGTTCTGTTCTTCCTCTCAACAACACCATTTTGTTGAGGAGTTCTGGGACAAGAGAAATCATGTGTAATTCCATAGGAATCAAACAGACTCTCAAACTTGTCATTCTCAAACTCTCCACCATGGTCACTTCTGACACGCACAATTCTACAAGCCTTCTCGTTTTGCACTTGAGCAATGAAGGTAGAGAACACAGCATGAGACTCATCCTTGCGGGTTAGAAACTTTACCCATGTCCAGCGGCTATAGTCATCAACGATAACCATCCCATATCTCTTGCCACCTATAGACTCAGTTTTCACTGGTCCAAACAGGTCGATATGCAGAAGTTCTAACGGCCTTGAGGTTGAGACAACATTCTTTGCCTTGAAAGGGACTTTTGTGAATTTGCCTTTCTGACATGCTTCACAAAGAGCGTCTGAAGCGAACTTCAGATTGGGTAAGCCCCTGACAAGGTTTAGCTTGCTCAGCTGAGAAATCTTTCTCATACTGGCATGCCCTAACCGTCTATGCCATACCCACTGCTCTTCATTAACAGACAGAAGGCACTTCACATTCTGAGCCTCCAACTCAGATAATCTGATCTTATAAATGTTGTTCTTCCTCTTGCTGTTAAACAGAACAGAGCCATCGATCTGACTTACAGCCCGGCAGGACTTTTGATTGAATATAACATCATAACCCTTGTCAGCTAATTGACTTATAGACAATAAGTTATGTGTTAAGCCGTCTACCAATAAAACATTATCAATGCATGGACTACTATCTACACAAATAGTACCAGTACCAATAATTTTACCCTTTTCATTTCCTCCAAAGCCAACTTCGCCTCCAGGCTTAAGTTTCAGCTCTCGGAACATACGCTTTTCTCCCGTCATGTGACGCGAGCATCCACTGTCCAGATACCATGATTGGTGTTTCAGTGGAGCTATCAAGGATATCTCATTTTTCATCGTCAGAGTCTGGATCTCCTTCTGATTCTGAGTCAGAGTCACAGCTTCCTTTGACTCTGTTCCTTTGTCTTTGACAATAGCATGAGTCTTGGACTTCACCATCAGAGTCAACATCCTCTGACTCTGATTCATCGAATGTCACCATCAGACTCTTCTTGGTCTTGAAGTGCTTCTTTGGCTTCTTGTCCTTCTTCAATTTTGGACAGTCACTTTTGTAGTGCCCTGATTCTTTGCACTCAAGCAAGTGACTTCCTTGATTGATGACTTCTTCTGACCTGAGGATTCAGACTTTCCTCTTGCCTTTCCAGAGCCTTTGAACTTGCTCTGCTGTGCTTCCAGATGCGGTTGAGTCTCTTGGAGATCAGAGTCAGCTCATCTTCATCAGAATCTTCTGATGCTTCTTCAGATTCTTTTCTTCAGCTTGAAGAGCTTTGACTTCTCAACCTTAGCCTTTTCAGATTTGGATTTCAAGGCTATGGACTTTTTCCTCAGATCTTGCATCTCTGAGCGTTCAGCTCATGGCATTTCAAAATGCTGATGAGTTCTTCTAAACTCATATTCTCAACATCTCTCGTGAGCTCTATTGAAGTCACCAAAGGCATCCAACTTTCAGGAAGACACCTGATGACCTTATGACGTGATCTTTTGTTGTGTAGCTCTTGTTGAGAGGACGTATGCCAGCTACAAGCAGTTGAAATCTGGAGAACATTTCTTCAATGGACTCATTTGGCTCCATGATGAAGGATTCATACTTTTGGATCAAAGACAATGCCTTTGATTCTTTGACTTTCTTGTTTCTTCATGAGACATCTTCAGAGAATCAAAAATGCCTTTAGCAAACTCACGATCTGTAATCTTCTGGTACTCCTCATAGGAGATAGCACTTAGAAGAATTGCTCTTGCTTTATGATGTTGTGAGTACAGCTTCTTTTGATCTGCAGACATCTCTGACCTTGGGATTTTTTTGCCATCTGCATCAACTGGACGCTCATAGCATCCACAATAATATCCCAGAGATCTGCATCGAAACCCAGAAAGAAACTTTCCAGTCTATCTTTCCAATATTCGAACTTTGACCATCGAACATAGGAGGCTTTGCGTTGTAACATCTCTTTGAGTTTCACTGGTGGTGGCAGCCATTGTTTTTCACAACCGGCCGGATCACTGAACACTGTTAGGTGTGGTAATCAGAACTTGCGCTCTGATACAATTGAAGGTATGAAACGGTAGAAAGGGGGGGTTTGAATAACGTTTTCAGTACAAAACTACCACCTTAAAGATTTTAACAAATCTTTTCGAGAACTAAGTGCAAAGATAGAGATAGAAAGCACACAAGGATTTTATCCTGGTTCACTTGATAAATCACTCAAGCTACTCCAGTCCACCGTTAAGGTGATTTCTTCCTTCTTAGAATGAAGGCAATCCACTAATCAGGTAAGAGTTACAACTGCACTTGAAACCTACAAGTGACTAACAATTACACTGACTTAGCTCACACTAAGATTCACTCTCTTAGTCTTCTCTAGGATCCGATCAACCTTGATCTCCTAAAGGAAAAATCAAACAACTGTTTGAGGTTGGTGTTTACAAGGGTTTGCTTCTGAATAAGCTGAGTGTAAACTAAAATAAATTACAAGATGAAAGAAAGCTTAGAATATGTCTTGCGCGTGTGTATTGCTTCTTGTATCTTTTTTTCTTCTTGTTGTAGCCGCTTCTTTCAATCTTCAGCCTCTATATATACTCCAAGGATTAGGGTTGAGCGTTGCATGGAAATGCTACCGTTGGAGGGCAGTTCTGGAAAATCCAGCTTCTGCTGTGGCTGAGAACGTTAGGTAGGTCGTCAGGAAGGTACACTTGCTTTTGTACTTGGATAGCGACTTGACCTTTTAACCTAGGAGACTTCTGATCAGAGGAATGCTTCGTATTGGAACTTGTGAAGCAGGTTGATCAGAGTCAGAGGGAAAGCACAGATCCTCTGACCATTGTATCTTCTGATTCTGAACTCAGAGGGAAGAACATGGCCTTCAGAGTTTCTTGCTTCTGGACTTCAGAGTTTCCACTATTCAGCTTCTGGATCTTCAGAGTCTTCTACACCATCGGAACATCTGAACCTTCAGTGTTTTTTTGGTTGTCAGAACTTCTGGATCATCAGAGCTTCTAGCGACTGAGTCCTCATCAGAGTTTGTATAGCTTCAGATCTTCTGAAGCTTTTCCACTGTTCATACTGAACATGGTGAATGCGAAAGCGTTGCTTGGGTTACCCTTTATACACAGTGCTTCTGATTTGTGTGAAATTGAGTCAGGGTCAGAGCCTGTAAATAGCACACTCAGAAAAACACGTTAGAGTACCACAATTGTTCATATCAAAAGGTTAACTTGTAATCATCAAAACATAGAGTTGTACTACTAGATCAAAACTTGATCTTACAGAAACCTCTTTTGAGTTTTGGAATTATGTCGCCAAAACCTATCTTAGAATTCACGGAGAATGAAGCCGGAAAAATCGGAATCGCGAAACTTTCATTTTCCCGCGTTTTTCCAACCTCTATATATAGCCAAGAAATGAGAAAAAATCACAAAAACTCACCCATTTTCTTCCAAGAGGCCGCGAGTTTGCTAGAGGAGAGAGAAGAGAAGATTTTCTTCATTTCTTGCTTGATCGTTGATTCAACTGTTGCTACTTGAAGGTGTCGAGGTATAGTCGTTAATCCTTACCTCTGATCGTCTTTTCCATAGCTTTTCTCTATGTCTTTCTGTGCTCATAGTTTTGAGGTTTTTGCAAAACTATCCTGATAACTTCATTTTTCTATCTAAACATCTTCCCTACGTGCCCAAGAGCATGTTTAGCTAATAATACTGCGCCGATTTCTCGAAAAACT
>NC_080046.1:35314191-35337609 GCF_012489685.1 Lotus japonicus | reverse complement strand
CTATACTATTAAAAGGAAACTAAAAAAACGGTGAAAAAATGACTCCCTCATGATGTGAATGCTTTGAACCAAGCTCTCTACTTAAATCTTTGATCTCTTTCTCCCTCCATGTTGTAAGATCAAGTTTTGATCTAGTAGTACAACTCTATGTTTTGATGATTACAAGTTAACCTTTTGATATGAACAATTGTGGTACTCTAACGTGTTCTTCTGAGTGTGCTATTTTCAGGCTCTGACTCAACTCAATCTCACACAAATCAGAAGCACTGTGTATAAAGAGCAACCCAAGCAACGCTTTCGCATTCACCATGTTCAGTATGAATAGTGGAAAAGCTTCAGAAGTTCTGAAGTTATACAAACTCTGATGTGGACTCAGTCACTAGAAGTTCTGAAGATCCAGAAAGTCTGATAACCAAGAAACACTGAAGGCTCAGATATTCTGATGGTGTAGAAGACTCTGAAGATCTAGAAGCTGATTAGTGAAATTCTGTTGTCCAGAAGCAAGATACTTTGAAGACCATGTTCTTCCCTCTGAGTTCAGAACCAGAAGAAACAATGGTCAGAGGATCTGGGCTTTCCCTCTGACTCTGATCAACCGGCTTCACAAGTTCCAACATGAAGCATTCCCCTGATCAGAAGTCTCCTAGGTTTAAAGGTCAGTCGCTATCCAAGTACAAAAGCAACTGTACCTTCCTGACGACCTACCTAACAGTCTCAGACACAGCAGAAGCTGGATTTCCAGAACTGCCCTCCAACGGTAGCATTTCCCATGCAACGCTCAACCCTAATCCTTGGAGTATATAAAGAGGCTGAAGACTGAAAGAAACGGCTAGAAGCATTCACATACGCGCAAGACAAACTTAAATTCTTCTAAGCTTCTTTCATCTGAAAATTCATTGAGTTTACTATTAGCTTTTTAGAAGCAAATCTCTTGTAAACAATTCTTTGATAAACAGTTTGTTTAGTTCCTTTAGGAGATCAAGGCTGATCGGATCCTAGAGAAGACTAAGAGAGTGAATCTTAGTGTGAGCTAAGTCAGTGTAATTGTTAGTCACTTGTAGGTTTCAAGTGCAGTTGTAACTCTTACCTGATTAGTGGATTGCCTTCATTCTAAGAAGGAGAAATCACCTTAACGGGTGGACTGGAGTAGCTTGAGTGATTTATCAAGTGAACCAGATAAAATCCTTGTGTGCTTTTCTATCTCTTATCTTAGCACTTAGTTCTCGAAGATTTGTCAAAATCTTTAAGGTGGAAGTTTTATACTGAAAACGTTATTCAAACCCCCCTTTCTACCGTTTTTCATACCTTCACATGGGAATTGGACTGTCCTCAGGCCAAATTGCATGATTCACCTGTTAATCTGCCTTACAGTCACTAAAAACATGTTAGAGTACAAGAGATAAATGAGAATATCAAAGCATTGAAACAACTCAAACCCTAGTCCATATGAAAATAGACCTTAAGAGCTTTCTATAGAGTGATCATTTTCACAAATCCGATAAGAAATGAAGAAGTTATGCTCATTTGAATAAAAGAGTGGATTGCTGAGAAAGGGTGGCGCTGAGCGGCCTCTGCATACCGCTGAGCGGTCAGCGTAGGAGTTTGAGGCCGCTGAGTGATATGCCAAACTGCAAGTGTACAGTTTCGCCCGGGGTTTTAATTATCGAACACAAGGATTGTGATAGTTTACTTCTAATGTTACCAAATTCTCGTTGTAAGGACGAAAAGCGAAATTAAAAGAGGGTTTAGTTGGTTGATAGAACGAAGTAACAAGAAAACGTGGAAAAGATAATTACTGATTTGAAATCACTTAGAGAAAAGCGCACCGGGGAATTGATTTCGTTTACCCTTGCTATGTTTCTACTCGCTACAATTATATATGAAATTAGTTAAATCTGTTCCTGGTGCTAAGCCTATATGTTTACTTGCTAATCCCTTAGTCAAGCACCCCTTCTAGTTAATTAGTGATAGCTAATTCCTTAGTACCTAATCCTAATTAACTAGAGATACAATTTCATGTTCAGGCAAACACAAATAAATTGCTACCCTTATCCCTAAGGTGTAGAGACCCTTATTCAATTTCTTCCTAGATCCCTATCATCTACCAATTTCCCAATTGTGCAAACGATGGCATGAAACCCTTTTGCGATTGGATTCAATAGAAGTAAAGAAGAAATTCATGAACTAAAATAACCATTCATATATAACTGAAACGTATCAAAACATAGTTTAGAGAAAACTACATCATATCCCCAGTACAAGAGAGGATTAGTTCCTCATAGTCATAGGAAACAATTCAAGAAAAAGGTAGCAAAACATCAAAAATCAATAGAAACCTGTAAAGAAACCTAGAGAATTCAAAGCTCTGCCTCCAAAGGTCTCTCTAAATGTTTCAACGTCAAAAAGATCCTCAAAATTAGGTTAAAACCGTGTTTTTATAACCTTCCAGCCGAGCTTGGCGCAATTGCGCCATAAAACACTGAAAATAGCATGAAAATTCGGGCAGATAGGAACAACATGAAAATGGCGCGAAACAAGGAAGGAATTGCGCGGGATTTCGTGCAAAAAAATCCAGCAACCATGAACCTCAAGCATTTGCACGAGAAAAAAGCTGACTTTGCACGGATTTGATGCCAAAATCTCCAGCCACTCCAAATCTTAATCTTCTCTTGATTTCCTTCAAATCTTCCTCTAAAACAAAGCAAATAAAAACATATTAGAGATAATTATAAGATAACAACTAAATCAAACTTATCTTATCCTAGAATAAAATCATTTAAATCCTAACAAAAACTAGAAAGATATCATAAAACTAATAAGACAAATTAAAATAACAAAATACTAAAATAATGCAAATACCCAACTAAAACTAATGAAATCACTCAAATAAACTCAACAAAACATGCAAATTACCACACTAAAGACACATAGAACCTAGGGTTATCAACACCCCTATACTCAACGACAGCTTGTCCTCAAGCGTAAACTTAAGGTTGCTTGTCCTCAAGCACAGAACAAAATAACTCCAAGAAAAATGCCAAAACACGTAACAAACAGATACACATGCTCCACAAAGATAATTAGTTCATGAACATACTGAATCAAAAGATAAGAAACCTGAATCAGAGAGGATGAAAACACTAGGGTAGTGTTGTGCAGAATTCACATCAAACACTCACCCACGCAAGTATGCGTTATCCATCATTTAGTGCATCTGACAAAACAAGTACTATGTCTCGGTTCTGATAATCAATCACATTAAATCAGACAATGTATGCTATGCACCAAGTAGGAGATTCATAAGGGTTGCAATGAGGCTAAGGTGTAACGTCAGGTAGGATAAGAAAGGAACGCACAAGGCTACACACTAAAAAAAAACAAAACAGTTAGATGATCTATTTCATTGATAACTTAGAGAATTATTTCCAAAGTACTTAATGTTCTTCTCTTCCCTCTCCTTGTACTCATTTTCGTTCTTTTTCTTCTTTCTTGTTTTTTTTTCTTTGTTGTTTCTCTTTTTTTTCTTTTTTCTTTTTATCTTTCAACAACTTGAGTACATTTTCACTTGCAAGAGGAGAGAAAAGGAACCTTTTCACACATATGTTATGCTTTGCTCTTTTCATGGCTAAGATCACTTAACAGTTTGCAAAGATGTTTCAGTTTGGGACCAAGAAAATATCACAATCAAGCTCAACTTGGGCAACTAAGGATTAATTGAAACAATATCTGAAAGCCAGAAAAATGCCTAAGAATCTCATACCAGTCACAAGCACACCACTATCACCTTAACATGCATTTCAGAGCAGAACCAAACAAGTTCAGGTAAGTCAGGAATAAAGAGAACACTCGACGCTCAGCAAAAACAAGGGGTAAAATAATGAACCCCCAATGAATTCAGTTCAGCACCACCCAATGATTCATCACTCAAACCCAGAATTCACTCATCTCTCTCAATAATATGTCATGTCCCAATAATTTCACAGAGCAAGAATATCGAAAACTTTTGAAAATTAGGCATTTAGCTAGAGTTACAATCACTTGAGACGTTAAGCATATGAGAGATAATAACCAGAATTCCAACTTCACACAAACAAGATAAACTAAAATAGAAACTACATGGCAGATGCAGACTCAATTAACACACTAGACTATCATGCAAGACTCCAACTAAGAAAAATGAAACTCAAAAACTAATACTAAGAATAAAATAAAAGAAAAGGTTTAGAACTCCCTCAATCTGATCCATTCGGATCATCATCATCAGTGTCTGCTCCCGCTACATCCGTGTGAGGCGGCGTGAGTGAGAGGGCATAACAAAAGGAGGGTTAAATAAAAACAGTATAACTGATTCATCTCTAATTTAAATTATCTCTTAGTAAAGTAAATCAGATTTGTACTGTTTTTAAAAGATACAACCAACTTTTCAAAACATTCAGATATATTCTCAAAGATTTCTTTTGTTTTGAATTAACTGTTAGCGTAATTGCGCCACAAAACTCTAGAATTTGCATTAATTTGGTGCAAAAAATACCATAATATAATACTTTGGTGCAAATGCACCGTGGGCACAGGGTACTGCACGAATTCAGTGCAGAAATTGATTTTTTTTTCGTTTTTTTTTATATTTTTTTCCAACTAATGATACTTGTAATATACTATACTAAAATAAAATAACATAAATGCCAATAAAATAAAATAAAACTTACTCTACTATGCTACTTTTGCTTGGGTTGTCTCCCAAGAAGCACAATGTTATAGTCCTTGTTAGACTCTTGTTCCGCATGTCTACGTTGGAGAAGCTAAGCCCAAGGTGGTCTTTCCTCTAACTATTTCACCCCCATGATATAACTTAAGTCTTTGACCATTCACGGTGAAAGCTCGTTTAGAACTTGACTCTTCAATTTCAACAGCTCCATCATGGAGCCAAATGAGTCCATTGAAGAAATGTTCTCCAGATTTCAGTTGCTTGTAGCTGGCATACGACCTCTCAACAAGAGCTACACAACAAAAGATCATGTCATAAGGGTCATCAGGTGTCTTCCTGAAAGTTGGATGCCTTTAGTGACTTCAATAGAGCTCACGAGAGACGTTGAGAATATGAGTTTAGAAGAACTCATCAGCATTTTGAAATGCCATGAGCTGAAGCGCTCAGAGATGTAAGATCTGAGGAAAAAGTCCATAGCCTTGAAATCTAAATCTGAAAAGGCTAAGGTTGAGAAGTCAAAAGCTCTTCAAGCTGAAGAAGAGGAATCTGAAGAAGCATCAGAAGATTCTGATGAAGATGAGCTGACTCTGATTTCCAAGAGACTCAATCGCATCTGGAAGCACAGGCAGAGCAAATACAAAGGCTCTGGAAAGGCAAAAGGAAAGTCTGAATCCTCAGGTCAGAAGAAGTCCTCACTTAAGGAAGTCACATGCTTTGAGTGCAAAGAATCAGGGCACTACAAAAGTGACTGTCCAAAATTGAAGAAGGACAAGAAGCCAAAGAAGCACTTCAAGACAAAGAAGAGTCTGATGGTGACATTTGATGAATCAGAGTCAGAGGATGTTGACTCTGATGGTGAAGTCCAAGGACTCATAGCTATTGTCAAAGACAAGGAAGCAGAGTCAAAGGGAGTTGTTGACTCTGACTCAGAATCAGAAGGAAATCCTAACTCAGACGATGAAAATGAGGTATTTGCTTCTTTCTCTACCTCTGAACTGAAACATGCATTGTCTGATATTATGGATAAGTATAACTCCTTATTGTCTAAGCATAAGAAGCTGAAAAAGAACTTATCTGCTGTTTCCAAGACTCCTTCTGAACATGAGAAAATTATTTCTGATTTGAAAAATGATAATCATGCCTTGATCAATTCTAACTCTGTGCTTAAGAACCAGATTGCTAAGTTAGAAGAAATTGTTGCCTGTGATGCCTCTGATTGTAGAAATGAATCTAAGTATGAAAAGTCTTTTCAAAGATTCCTAGCTAAAAGCGTGGATAGAAGCTTAATGGCTTCAATGATCTATGGCGTAAGCAGAAATGGATTGCATGGCATTGGCTATTCTAAACCAATTAGAAATGAGCCCTCTGTGTCTAAAGCTAAATCCTTGTATGAATGCTTTGTTCCCTCTGGTACCATATTGCCTGATCCTGTACCTGCTAAAGTTGCTAAAACCCCTCTTAAAAAGGGATCTTTCTCTATGACTAAATATCATGCAAATATTCCTTTAAAATATCATGTTGAGACACCCAAGGTGATCAGAACCTCCGGGGTAACTAACAAGAGAGGACCCAGAAAGTGGGTACCTAAGGACAAGATTATCTATGTTGCAGATATCCTTGATAGCTCCACTGAAACACCAATCATGGTATCTGGACAGTGGATGCTCGCGTCACATGACGGGAGAAAGGCGTATGTTCCGAGAGCTGAAACTTAAGCCTGGAGGCGAAGTTGGCTTTGGAGGAAATGAAAAGGGTAAAATTGTTGGTACTGGTACTATTTGTGTAGATAGTAGTCCATGCATTGATAATGTGTTATTGGTAGACGGCTTAACACATAACTTATTGTCTATAAGTCAATTAGCTGACAAGGGTTATGATGTTATATTCAATCAAAAGTCCTGCCGGGCTGTAAATCAAATTGATGGCTCTGTTCTGTTTAACAGCAAGAGGAAGAACAACATTTATAAGATCAGATTATCTGAGTTGGAGGCTCAAAATGTGAAGTGCCTTCTGTCTGTTAATGAAGAGCAGTAAATATGGCATAGACGGTTAGGGCATGCCAGTATGAGAAAGATTTCTCAGCTGAGCAAGCTAAACCTTGTCAGGGGCTTACCCAATCTGAAGTTCGCTTCAGACGCTCTTTGTGAAGCATGTCAGAAAGGCAAATTCACAAAAGTCCCTTTCAAGGCAAAGAATGTTGTCTCAACCTCAAGGCCGTTAGAACTTCTGCATATCGACCTTTTTGGACCAGTGAAAACTGAGTCTATAGGTGGCAAGAGATATGGGATGGTTATCGTTGATGACTATAGCCGCTGGACATGGGTAAAGTTTCTAACCCGCAAGGATGAGTCTCATGCTGTGTTCTCTACCTTCATTGCTCAAGTGCAAAACGAGAAGGCTTGTAGGATTGTGCGTGTCAGAAGTGACCATGGTGGAGAGTTTGAGAATGACAAGTTTGAGAGTCTGTTTGATTCCTATGGAATTGCACATGATTTCTCTTGTCCCAGAACTCCTCAACAAAATGGTGTTGTTGAGAGGAAGAACAGAACTCTTCAGGAGATGGCTAGAACCATGCTCCAAGAAACTGGCATGGCTAAGCACTTTTGGGCAGAGGCAGTAAATAGAGCATGTTACATTCAGAACAGAATCTCTGTGAGACCAATTCTGAATAAGACTCCTTATGAATTGTGGAAGAACATAAAACCCAACATTTCTTATTTTCATCCTTTTGGCTGTGTTTGTTATGTTCTCAATACTAAGGATAGATTGCATAAATTTGATGCTAAGTCTTCTAAATGTCTATTACTTGGTTATTCTGAGAGATCTAAAGGTTTTAGATTTTATAATACTGATGCTAAGACTATTGAAGAATCTATTCATGTTAGATTTGACGATAAGCTTGACTCTGACCAGTCAAAGCTAGTTGAAAAGTTTGCAGATTTAAGCATTAATGTTTCTGACAAAGGCAAAGCTCCAGAGGAAGTTGAGCCAGAGGAAGATGAACCAGAGGAAGAAGCTGGTCCCTCTAACTCACAAACTCTGAAGAAGAGCAGAATCACTGCAGCTCACCCTAAGGAATTGATTTTGGGCAACAAAGACGAACCAGTCAGAACCAGATCTGCCTTCAGACCCTCTGAAGAGACCTTGCTCAGTCTGAAAGGATTGGTGTCCTTAATTGAACCCAAGTCCATAGATGAAGCTCTTCAGGACAAGGATTGGATTCTGGCTATGGAAGAAGAATTGAATCAATTCTCCAAGAACGATGTTTGGAGCTTAGTGAAGAAGCCTGAGAGTGTCCATGTTATTGGAACGAAATGGGTATTTAGAAACAAGCTGAATGAGAAAGGAGATGTAGTCAGAAACAAGGCAAGGCTAGTTGCTCAAGGCTACAGCCAGCAGGAAGGAATAGACTACACTGAAACATTTGCTCCAGTAGCAAGACTGGAGGCAATCAGACTGTTGATCTCTTTTTCAGTAAATCACAACATAGTTCTACATCAGATGGACGTGAAGAGTGCCTTCCTAAATGGTTATATTTCAGAGGAAGTCTATGTTCATCAACCCCCAGGTTTTGAAGATGAGAAGAAACCAGACCATGTGTTCAAATTGAAGAAATCACTCTACGGTCTGAAGCAAGCTCCCAGAGCATGGTATGAGAGACTTAGCTCATTCCTTCTGGAGAATGAGTTTGTAAAGGGTAAAGTAGATACAACTCTTTTTTGCAAGACTTATAAAGATGATATCTTAATTGTGCAAATTTATGTTGATGATATTATATTTGGTTCTGCTAATCAATCTCTATGCAAAGAATTTTCTGAGATGATGCAGGCTGAATTTGAGATGAGTATGATGGGAGAATTAAAGTACTTTCTGGGAATACAAGTTGATCAAACACCAGAAGGAACATATATCCATCAGAGCAAGTACACTAAAGAACTTCTGAAGAAGTTCAATATGCTGGAATCTACAGTGGCCAAGACCCCAATGCATCCTACATGCATTCTGGAGAAAGAAGATAAAAGTGGTAAAGTATGTCAGAAGCTCTATCGTGGCATGATAGGTTCACTTCTATACTTAACTGCATCTAGGCCAGACATACTATTTAGTGTTCATTTATGTGCTCGTTTCCAATCAGATCCAAGGGAAACCCACTTAACTGCTGTTAAGAGGATCCTAAGGTATCTGAAAGGCACCACTAACCTTGGCTTGATGTATAAGAAAACATCAGAGTATAAGCTTTCAGGTTACTGTGATGCTGATTATGCTGGAGATAGAACAGAGAGAAAAAGTACTTCTGGAAATTGTCAATTTCTGGGAAGCAATCTAGTCTCATGGGCAAGCAAGAGGCAATCAACCATTGCACTATCAACTGCAGAGGCAGAATATATCTCAGCAGCAATATGCAGCACTCAGATGCTCTGGATGAAACATCAGCTGGAGGATTATCAGATCCTTGAGAGCAATATCCCAATCTATTGTGATAACACTGCTGCAATCTCATTGAGTAAGAATCCTATCTTGCATTCAAGGGCAAAGCACATTGAGGTAAAGTATCACTTTATTAGAGATTATGTACATAAGGGCGTACTTCTTCTGAAGTTTGTTGATACTGACCATCAATGGGCAGATATATTTACAAAGCCCTTAGCAGAGGATAGATTTAATTTTATTCTGAAAAATCTAAACATGGACTTTTGTCCAGAGTGAAGATGGATCAGAACCTCTGACTATGATACTTCTTGATCAGAAGATGTCTAGTCCACAAGGTAACTCAATCAGAGTGTGTGTACCCACTGGTATTGACTCTAAAGCTGAGACAGCAACACGTGTGTCAGTACTTCTGATGCATAGTTCCTTGTGCCCGTGTGACAGTCTGTTATGATTGCGTGTAGATGTGCTTCTCTCCTGTGTGTGATTTGTGTATTTACTGTTACTATCTATCTTTAATTTTCAACCGTTGATCTTAAATTGCTTTTTGAATCAACAACGGTTATTTGTCAAAACCCACTATACACACACGATCTCTTTCACTTCCGGTTTTTACTCTCTCTCTGCTATTTCGAAACCGCTTATCCTCGTTTTCTTTCTCGATCTCTCTTCATCTTTCAACCTTCATCTTCTACCTCAAACCTTCAACCGCTTCAAAAATGGTGAGTCAAACCAGAAGAGCTACTGCAGATGCAACCCAGTTCCCTCACATGGTAGTTGGTCTAGCAACGGGTCAAAGGGGCCCTGAGAATCCGACACAAGATCAAGGTCAAGCTCAAGAGCAGATTATTCCAATTGCAGAACGGGGCTGTGCCGTTCACTGCGTATATGCTCCTGAGGAACTTCAAGTCCTGGCAGAATGGAGATTCGATCTCGACAACCTGGCTACAAATGGGTATGATCTTCGTCCTGAAGTCCAAGTTCAAGGTTGGGGAAATTACTTCAACAGACTTCGAGGACCGGTGTATGATAAACTGGTCAAGGAATTCTGGAAGCACGCCGACTGCGATGATACTCAGGTGGTATCTCACATTCTTGGAAGAAAGATCATCATCACAGAGAAGTCCTTCGTGAAATTGCTGGGTGCAGAAATTGCTTTTGGGTATCGTTTCCAATTCACGGAATCGAAGCTGAAACCCAAGACGAAGGATGAGATCAACAAGGCCCTGTACACCAATTACAAACCGGGCAAGACGAATTACAAGGTGATGGACCTTCATCCCAAGCTCAGGATCTGGCACAAAATTTTGCTCCATTGCATAAACCAGAGACCAAAGGGCAGTTCCCTAGACTACATCAACTTCAACCAGAAGGTGATGTTGTTCTTCATCCAAGACCAGAAGAAGATCTGCCTTCCCTACTTCCTGTTCTCCTACTTGAAGGAATGTATCCGGAAGTCTCGTACCACTGCCTCCATCAAGTCAGCGATCAAGTATATTCCCTTCGGGAGACTTTTGTCTGATCTCTTCATTGAGAGTGGCCTCATTCAAGATCTGATAAATGCTGGATGCACAGAGGATCTGACCACCATTGTCAGTGATGTCTTCACGGCAAATTCTCTAAAGAAGATGGGCCTAATCAAGAAGAAGATTGCTCCTGCCCATGAAGACACATCTTCTGAGATCAGAAGTAGAAGGATGCCTCTGAATGACTACCCTCTATGGACACAGGCAGACAATCCTGACGCCATTAGGTGCTATGTTGAAGACCTAAGGGCTCAAGGATTCGAAATTGATCTCGATGACTTCTTCAGCAGACTTCCGCCAGCTCCAGAGTTTCCTTCTCCTCCCAAGAAGAAAGTTCAGAGGAAGATGATCCTAGAAGAATCTTCTGAGGAATCAGATGTCCCTCTGATAAAAAAGAAGAAGGCTGGTCAATCCAAGAGAAAGCAAGATGAAACCAGCAAGCCTGATGATGGTGATGATGGTGATAATGAGGATGGTCCTCCTCAGAAGAAGAAGAAGCAGGTCAGAATTGTGGTGAAGCCTACTCGGGTGGAACCAGCTGCTGAAGTGATCAGAAGGACTGAACCTCCTGCCAGAGTGACAAGATCATCAGCACATTCAAGTAAGTCTGCAATTGCTTCTGATGATGATTTGAATTTATTTGATGCACTCCCCATATCTGCCATGCTCAAACACTCTTCAAATCCCCTCACTCCTATTCCTGAATCCCAACCAGCTGCACAAACCACCTCTTCATCACATTCCCCAAGGTCTTCATTTTTTCAACCTTCTCCTACTGAAGCACCTCTCTGGAATTTGCTCCAGAACCAACCCTCTAGGTCAGATGAACCAACCTCTCCCATCACCATTCCATACAACCCATTAACTTCTGAACCCATCATTCTTGAACAACCAGAGCCTACCCAAACAGAACCTAGACCCAGAACCTCTGATCACTCTGTTCCAAGAGCATCAGAACGTCGGGCTCTCAGACCCACGGATACAGACTCTTCCACCGCCCTTACACCTGTATCCTTCCCAACCAATGTTGCTGACTCTTCTCCCTCCAATAACTCTGAATCCATTAGAAAATTCATGGAGGTCAGAAAAGAAAAGGTGTCTACCTTAGAAGAATATTATCTCACTTGTCCAAGCCCTAGGAGATATCCTGGCCCTAGACCTGAACGTCTAGTTGACCCAGATGAACCTATCTTGGTCAATCCTTTACATGAGGCAGACCCTTTGGCTCAACAAGCTCACCCTGCCCCTGACCAACAAGAGCCTATTCAACCAGAACCTGAACAAGAACAATCTGTGTCTAACCAATCCTCGGTTAGATCACCTCATCCTCTGGTTGAAACTTCAGAACCTCACCTTGGAACCTCTGAACCCAATGCTCAAATGTTTAACATTGGCTCTCCACAAGGTGCCTCTGAAGCTCACAGCAGCAATCACCCAGCCTCTCCTAAAACCAACCTCTCCATAATTCCTTACACTCACCTCCGACCCACATCTCTCTCTGAGTGCATCAATATTTTCTATCATGAAGCCTCTTTGATGCTACGCAATGTGCACGGTCAGACTGACCTAAGTGAGAATGCTGAACGTGTGGCTGATGAGTGGAACAACCTGGGCACTTGGCTAGTGGCTCAAGTTCCAATTATGATGCAGCTCCTGCATGCAGAGGGAAGTCAGAGGATTGAGGCTGCAAAGCAAAGGTTTGCTCGAAGGGTGGCTCTTCATGAACAAGAACAGAGACATAAGCTTCTTGAAGCTATTGAAGAAGCCAAGAGAAAGAAAGCTCAAGCAGAAGAAGCTGCACGTCAAGCAGCAGCTCAAGCTGAACAAGCCAGATTAGAGGCAGAGCGACTTGAAGCTGAGGCTGAAGCCCTTAGATGCCAAGCACTTGCACCAGTAGTGTTTACTCCTGCTGCTTCTGCTTCCATTCCAGATCCTCAAGCTGCTCAGAATGTTCCTTCCGGTTCTACTCAGTCAAGCTCATCCAGACTCGACATCATGGAACAGCGTCTTGACACTCATGAATCCATGCTAATTGAAATGAAGCACATGATGATGGAACTTCTGCGTCGAACTGATAAACCCTAGTTTTAGGATCTCTTCGTTTTTTCTTTTTCTTTAACGTTGTTTTATTTTGTTAACTTCTGTTTCCTTTTACTTATTTATTCTACTTTGTTCGTTTGTGATTATCTATGCATATCTATATATATTTTTTCTGTCACATATGTTTGCAAAAATCTTTTTATTCATAATCTCTTTATGTTTACATCATACATTCTTTCCCTAAACGTCTAGAATGGAGGATCCCTCCTCATTCTTCTGCACTCCTGGCGCTGCTCTGACCTATCCTTCTCCAGACGCTCCAGTGCATACTGGATGTTGCTGAGCCTGTCTTTTAGCTCATCCCTCTCCAGAATCTCTTCTGCAGTCTTGAGCTTCTCTTCCAAAATCTCTTTTTCTTCCAGCAGCTTGAGTTCAAGCCGGCTGAGTTCTTGCACCTCCTCCACGAAGGCAAGAAATTCCCTCAGGTATCTCTTCAACTCTGGATGCAGGTCCTCCTCCAGCAGTGTCCGTGTTAGCTCCGAGATGGTCGTTGTACCCTCTGGATGCCTGATGTTCAGGAACAAGTCCTTCTCGAAGGCCTTCTTCCTCAGCTCTTCTAGTGCTACGATGTATGATGCCATTTTTTCCTTACTGAAAATTGTTCGAGGTGTTAAGCTTACCTCTCTCTCCAACGCTTTATATAGCCTTCACTTTCTCTCTGAAAGTTAATGCTCCTTCGGTTTCTCGAGGTTAAGTTCTTGGTAACTGACCCTTCTCTGTACTTCCTTGACCGGTGGTAAACGTTCTTCTCTTGCATTAACTCTTCTATTTATTTCGCCTAACTCTGATTCTTGCATAGTTTTCATTTTCTTTAAACTTAAACCTTCTCTAAGGGGGAGTACCTTGTACTTCAAGCTAAGTTTTTCACACCCCAAGCTTTTTGCTTATGACAAAAAGGGGGAGTACACCCAGTTTTTGATGTGTAAGATGTGTTAGTGTGACTTATTTTTTCTTTTGGAGAATTTAAGAGTTCCACCTTCATGACCATAGATGTGTCACTGGGCAAATACAAGGAATACATTTCACTTCTTCTGAAGTGATTCTAGTTGACTCTGATACCCAAGACTCTGATACCCTGTCCGTGACTCTGATTACTTATGCGCTTTGATTACTCGATTTTCATCTATGTCATAAGTTTTTCACTCTGAACTCTTATATCATTTAGCTCAGAATCTAGACTTTACTAACGTTTTCATCAAGTATTAGATTCAGGGGGAGCTAAGCTCAGAATCAAGCAGTGACTTGAATTCAGAATGAGCAAGATAAACTATTCACATCAGGATAAGTATTATTCTATATCTCTAAACTCTGAGTGAATTTAGTTTAATGTTTAAGAATTGTTCATCAAAAATCTTAGTTTTGTCATCATCAAAAAGGGGGAGATTGTAAGATCAAGTTTTGATCTAGTAGTACAACTCTATGTTTTGATGATTACAAGTTAACCTTTTGATATGAACAATTGTGGTACTCTAACGTGTTCTTCTGAGTGTGCTATTTACAGGCTCTGACCTCAACTCAATCTCACACAAATCAGAAGCACTGTGTATAAAGAGCAACCCAAGCAACGCTTTCGCATTCACCATGTTCAGTATGAACAGTGGAAAAGCTTCAGAAGTTCTGAAGTTATACAAACTCTGATGTGGACTCAGTCACTAGAAGTTCTGAAGATCCAGAAAGTCTGATAACCAAGAAACACTGAAGGCTCAGATATTCTGATGGTGTAGAAGACTCTGAAGATCTAGAAGCTGATTAGTGAAATTCTGTTGTCCAGAAGCAAGATACTTTGAAGACCATGTTCTTCCCTCTGAGTTCAGAACCAGAAGAAACAATGGTCAGAGGATCTGGGCTTTCCCTCTGACTCTGATCAACCGGCTTCACAAGTTCCAACATGAAGCATTCCCCTGATCAGAAGTCTCCTAGGTTTAAAGGTCAAGTCGCTATCCAAGTACAAAAGCAACTGTACCTTCCTGACGACCTACCTAACAGTCTCAGACACAGCAGAAGCTGGATTTTCCAGAACTGCCCTCCAACGGTAGCATTTCCCATGCAACGCTCAACCCTAATCCTTGGAGTATATAAAGAGGCTGAAGACTGAAAGAAACGGCTAGAAGCATTCACATACGCGCAAGACAAACTTAAATTCTTCTAAGCTTTCTTTCATCTGAAAATTCATTGAGTTTACTATTAGCTTTTTAGAAGCAAATCTCTTGTAAACAATTCTTTGATAAACAGTTTGTTTAGTTCCTTTAGGAGATCAAGGCTGATCGGATCCTAGAGAAGACTAAGAGAGTGAATCTTAGTGTGAGCTAAGTCAGTGTAATTGTTAGTCACTTGTAGGTTTCAAGTGCAGTTGTAACTCTTACCTGATTAGTGGATTGCCTTCATTCTAAGAAGGAAGAAATCACCTTAACGGGTGGACTGGAGTAGCTTGAGTGATTTATCAAGTGAACCAGGATAAAATCCTTGTGTGCTTTTCTATCTCTTATCTTTAGCACTTAAGTTCTCGAAAGATTTGTCAAAATCTTTAAGGTGGAAGTTTTATACTGAAAACGTTATTCAAACCCCCCCCTTTCTACCGTTTTTCATACCTTCACATGGGAATTGGACTGTCCTCAGGCCAAATTGCATGATTCACCTGTTAATCTGCCTTACAGTCACTAAAAAACATGTAGAGTACAAGAGATAAATGAGAATATCAAAGAATTGAAACAACTCAAACCCTAGTCCATATGAAAATAGACCTTAAGAGCTTTCTATAGAGTGATCATTTTCACAAATCCGATAAGAAATGAAGAAGTTTTGCTCATTTGAATAAAAGAGTGGATTGCTGAGAAAGGGGTGGCACTGAGCGGCCTCTGCATACCGCTGAGCGGTCAGCGTAGGAGTTTGAGGCCGCTGAGTGATATGCCAAACTGCAAGTGTACAGTTTCGCCCGGGGTTTTAATTATCGAACACAAGGATTGTGATAGTTTACTTCTAATGTTACCAAATTCTCGTTGTAAGGACGAAAAGCGAAATTAAAAGAGGGTTTAGTTGGTTGATAGAACGAAGTAACAAGAAAACGTGGAAAAGATAATTACTGATTTGAAATCACTTAGAGAAAAGCGCACCGGGGAATTGATTTCGTTTACCCTTGCTATGTTTCTACCCGCTACAATTATATATGAAATTAGTTAAATCTGTTCCTGGTGCTAAGCCTATATGTTTACTTGCTAATCCCTTAGTCAAGCACCCCTTCTAGTTAATTAGTGATAGCTAATTCCTTAGTACCTAATCCTAATTAACTAGAGATACAATTTCATGTTCAGGCAAACACAAATAAATTGCTACCCTTATCCCTAAGGTGTAGAGACCCTTATTCAATTTCTTCCTAGATCCCTATCATCTACCAATTTCCCAATTGTGCAAACGATGGCATGAAACCCTTTTGCGATTGGATTCAATAGAAGTAAAGAAGAAATTCATGAACTAAAATAACCATTCATATATAACTGAAACGTATCAAAACATAGTTTAGAGAAAACTACATCATATCCCCAGTACAAGAGAGGATTAGTTCCTCATAGTCATAGGAAACAATTCAAGAAAAAGGTAGCAAAACATCAAAAATCAATAGAAACCTGTAAAGAAACCTAGAGAATTCAAAGCTCTGCCTCCAAAGGTCTCTCTAAATGTTTCAACGTCAAAAAGATCCTCAAAATTAGGTTAAAACCGTGTTTTTATAACCTTCCAGCCGAGCTTGGCGCAATTGCGCCATAAAACACTGAAAATAGCATGAAAATTCGGGCAGATAGGAACAACATGAAAATGGCGCGAAACAAGGAAGGAATTGCGCGGGATTTCGTGCAAAAAAATCCAGCAACCATGAACCTCAAGCATTTGCACGAGAAAAAAGCTGACTTTGCACGGATTTGATGCCAAAATCTCCAGCCACTCCAAATCTTAATCTTCTCTTGATTTCCTTCAAATCTTCCTCTAAAACAAAGCAAATAAAAACATATTAGAGATAATTATAAGATAACAACTAAATCAAACTTATCTTATCCTAGAATAAAATCATTTAAATCCTAACAAAAACTAGAAAGATATCATAAAACTAATAAGACAAATTAAAATAACAAAATACTAAAATAATGCAAATACCCAACTAAAACTAATGAAATCACTCAAATAAACTCAACAAAACATGCAAATTACCACACTAAAGACACATAGAACCTAGGGTTATCAACACCCCTATACTCAACGACAGCTTGTCCTCAAGCGTAAACTTAAGGTTGCTTGTCCTCAAGCACAGAACAAAATAACTCCAAGAAAAATGCCAAAACACGTAACAAACAGATACACATGCTCCACAAAGATAATTAGTTCATGAACATACTGAATCAAATGATAAGAAACCTGAATCAGAGAGGATGAAAACACTAGGGTAGTGTTGTGCAGAATTCACATCAAACACTCACCCACGCAAGTATGCGTTATCCATCATTTAGTGCATCTGACAAAACAAGTACTATGTCTCGGTTCTGATAATCAATCACATTAAATCAGACAATGTATGCTATGCACCAAGTAGGAGATTCATAAGGGTTGCAATGAGGCTAAGGTGTAACGTCAGGTAGGATAAGAAAGGAACGCACAAGGCTACACACTAAAAAAAAAACAAAACAGTTAGATGATCTATTTCATTGATAACTTAGAGAATTATTTCCAAAGTACTTAATGTTCTTCTCTTCCCTCTCCTTGTACTCATTTTCGTTCTTTTTCTTCTTTCTTGTTTTTTTTTCTTTGTTGTTTCTCTTTTTTTTCTTTTTTCTTTTTATCTTTCAACAACTTGAGTACATTTTCACTTGCAAGAGGAGAGAAAAGGAACCTTTTCACACATATGTTATGCTTTGCTCTTTTCATGGCTAAGATCACTTAACAGTTTGCAAAGATGTTTCAGTTTGGGACCAAGAAAATATCACAATCAAGCTCAACTTGGGCAACTAAGGATTAATTGAAACAATATCTGAAAGCCAGAAAAATGCCTAAGAATCTCATACCAGTCACAAGCACACCACTATCACCTTAACATGCATTTCAGAGCAGAACCAAACAAGTTCAGGTAAGTCAGGAATAAAGAGAACACTCGACGCTCAGCAAAAACAAGGGGTAAAATAATGAACCCCCAATGAATTCAGTTCAGCACCACCCAGTGATTCATCACTCAAACCCAGAATTCACTCATCTCTCTCAATAATATGTCATGTCCAAATAATTTCACAGAGCAAGAATATCGAAAACTTTTGAAAATTAGGCATTTAGCTAGAGTTACAATCACTTGAGACGTTAAGCATATGAGAGATAATAACCAGAATTCCAACTTCACACAAACAAGATAAACTAAAATAGAAACTACATGGCAGATGCAGACTCAATTAACACACTAGACTATCATGCAAGACTCCAACTAAGAAAAATGAAACTCAAAAACTAATACTAAGAATAAAATAAAAGAAAAGGTTTAGAACTCCCTCAATCTGATCCATTCGGATCATCATCATCAGTGTCTGCTCCCGCTACATCCGTGTGAGGCGGCGTGAGTGAGAGGGCATAACAAAAGGAGGGTTAAATAAAAACAGTATAACTGATTCATCTCTAATTTAAATTATCTCTTAGTAAAGTAAATCAGATTTGTACTGTTTTTAAAAGATACAACCAACTTTTCAAAACATTCAGATATATTCTCAAAGATTTCTTTTGTTTTGAATTAACTGTTAGCGTAATTGCGCCACAAAACTCTAGAATTTGCATTAATTTGGTGCAAAAAATACCATAATATAATACTTTGGTGCAAATGCACCGTGGGCACAGGGTACTGCACGAATTCAGTGCAGAAATTGATTTTTTTTTCGTTTTTTTTTATATTTTTTTCCAACTAATGATACTTGTAATATACTATACTAAAATAAAATAACATAAATGCCAATAAAATAAAATAAAACTTACTCTACTATGCTACTTTTGCTTGGGTTGTCTCCCAAGAAGCACAATGTTATAGTCCTTGTTAGACTCTTGTTCCGCATGTCTACGTTGGAGAAGCTAAGCCCAAGGTGGTCTTTCCTCTAACTATTTCACCCCCATGATATAACTTAAGTCTTTGACCATTCACGGTGAAAGCTCGTTTAGAACTTGGCTCTTCAATTTCAACAGCTCCATGAGGGAATACTTCCTTTACAATGAAAGGTCCCGACCAACGAGACTTTAATTTTCCCGGAAATAATCTTAACCTTGAGTTATAAAGTAAAACTTGTTGACCAGGGACAAACTCTCTTCTCACAATTTTACTATCATGCCACTTCTTAGTCCTTTCCTTATAAATGCGAGAACTCTCATAGGCTTGAAGCCTAAATTCATCTAACTCATTTAATTGCAAGAGTCTCTTACCACTAGCATCTTTTAAATCAAAATTCAGACATTTTGTCGCCCAATAAGCCTTATGTTCAAGTTCTACTGGCAAGTGACATGACTTCCCATAAACTAGTTGAAATGGAGAAGTTCCAATAGGAGTTTTGAACGCAGTTCGGTACGCCCATAAAGTGTCGTCTAATTTCTTAGACCAATCTTTACGAGACGAACTAACCACCTTTTCTAAAATCCTTTTGAGCTCTCTATTTGAAACTTCAACTTGACCACTAGTTTGTGGGTGATAGGGGGTAGAAACCTTGTGCTTGACACCATATTTTTCTAAAAGGGATTCAAATGCTTTGTTACAAAAATGTGTCCCCCCGTCACTAATGATAGCCCTTGGAACTCCAAATCTAGTGAAAATATTTTTCTTTAGAAATGCCACTACAACCTTGGCATCATTTGTTGAGAGGGCGGAAGCTTCAACCCACTTAGAAACATAGTCTACAGCCACAAGAATGTACTGACATCCATAGGAAGCTGGGAAAGGTCCCATGAAATCGATACCCCACACGTCAAAAATTTCAACTTCTAAAATATTTTTCAGGGGCATCTCATTCTTCCTAGAGATGTTTCCAGTTATTTGGCACCTATCACACCTCTCAACAAATTGCCTACTATCTTTGAATAGTGAAGGCCAATAAAAACCACTTTGGAGGACCTTTGCTGCTGTCCTCTCTCCACTAAAATGTCCCCCATACTCAGAGCCATGGCAATGCCACAAAATATTTTCAAATTCCTCCTCAGGGACACACTTCCTTATCACTCCATCAGCACACCACCTAAACAAAAAAGGTTCCTCCCACAGATAAAATTTAACATCATGCAAAAACTTCTTCTTTTGTTGCCATGTAAAATCAGGTGGCAACACACTAGCAGCTCTATAATTAGCAAAATTAGTGTACCAAGGTAAAGAAGAAGAGTTAAGGGAAAAAAGTTTCTCATATGGAAATTCCTCAAAAATAGGAATTAAGTTGGAATCTCCGCCTTCAATTCTTGACAAGTGGTCAGCAACACCATTGTCCTTCCCTTTCTTATCTTTGATCTCCAGATCAAACTCTTGCAGAAGTAAGATCCACCTTATCAACCTGGGTTTAGAGTCCTGCTTAGACAGTAAATGCTTCAAGGCAGAGTGGTCAGTATGAACAATAACTTTAGAGCCCACCACATATGACCTAAACTTTTCACATGCAAAAACAATAGCAAGTAATTCTTTTTTAGTGGTTGTATAATTCCTTTGTGCTTCATTTAAAACCTTACTAGCATAATAGATCGCATGCAACACTTTTTCTTTCTTTTGACACAAACACAGCTCCTACAGCTATATCACTCGCATCACACATTATTTCAAAAGGTAAAGACCAATCAGGTGCAACTATCACAGGAGTAGTTACAAGTCTTTGTTTAATCAAATTAAAAGCACTAACACAATGTTCATCAAATATGAATGGAGCATCTTTCTCAAGTAGATTTGTCATGGGTTTAGCAATTTTTGAAAAATCTTTAATGAAACGTCTATAGAAACCGGCATGACCTAGAAAACTTCTAACACCTTTTATATTAGAAGGGGGAGGGAGTTTATCAATTACTTCAATTTTGCTCTATCCACTTCTAACCCCTTTTCAGAGACACGATGGCCAAGAACAATTCCATCTCTAACCATAAAATGACATTTTTCCCAATTCAAAACTAAATTTGTCTCTTGACATCGTTTCAATACAAGAGTAAGGTTATGCAAGCATGCATCAAAAGTAGGACCAAACACAGAAAAATCATCCATAAATATTTCAATGCAGTGTTCAATAAGATCAGAGAAAATAGCAAACATACATCGTTGAAAAGTTGCAGGAGCATTACAAAGCCCAAAAGGCATTCTCCTATAAGCAAACACCCCCGTAGGGACAAGTAAAATCAGTCTTCTCTTGATCTTCAGGTGCAACAACAATTTGATTATATCCAGAATAACCATCTAGAAAGCAATAATATTTATGTCCAGCTAACTTTTCAAGCATTTGATCAATAAAGGGGAGGGGGAAGTGATCTTTCCGGGTAGCTGAGTTAAGTCGCCGGTAGTCTATGCAAACTCTCCATCCCGTGACTTGTCTAGTTGGGATCAATTCGTTGTTCTCGTTCTGAACAACAGTGATTCCTCCTTTCTTAGGAACCACTTGAACTGGACTAACCCATTCACTATCAGAAATCGGGTATATGATACCCGCATCAAGTAATTTTATTACCTCTTTCCTCACCACCTCTTTCATTGTTGGATTAAGTCTCCTTTGAGGTTGGACTACAGGCTTATATTCATTTTCCATTAAAATTTTATGCATGCAAATCGTGGGGCTTATTCCCTTAATGTCATCAATAGTCCAACCCAAAGCTGACTTGTGCTCTCTCATAACACGCAACAACTTCTCTTCTTCAAGAAGGGAAAGAGACTTGTTAATAATAACAGGTTTAGATTCACCCTCCTCAAGATAGGCATACTTGAGAGTAGAGGGTAATTGTTTCAATTCAGCCTTATCTTTCTTTTCAGAACTTTCCTCATCTCTACGGAGTTCCTCTATCAAATTCCTCCTAGGGTGGTATTGGTTGAGGGAATCTAATTGTCCTATGGCAGCACTCACCTCTTCTTCCTCAAAATCTAGATCATCTAACTCTATTCCTTCCATGATCACCGCCTCGTAAGGATCCTTCATAGAGATTCTCATAAATTCCTTACACACAAACTCATCCACTACCTCGACTCTAAACACATCTTCTTCCTTGTTTGGGTGTTTCATATTCTTCCACACAGAAAATGTCACTCTCTCATCAGCTACTCTAAGGTCCATGGTTCCCAATTCTACATCTATTAATGCCCTCCCAGTAGCTAGGAATGGTCTACCTAAAATGAGAGGGACCCTAGTGTCTTCTTCCATATCTAACACCACAAAGTCTACAGGGAAAACAAATTTATCAACTCGCACTAACACATCCTCCACTATTCCATAGGGTGTCTTAAGTGACCTATCAACTAACTGGAGAGAGATCATAGTAGGGGTGACTTTTCCTATATCTAACCTTCAAACATGTCAAAGGCATCAAATTAATACTAGCACCTAGATCACACAAAGCTCTTCCTACAGTTAGACCTTCTATGTCAACAGATATTGTGAAGCTACCAGGATCTTTTAGTTTAGGAGGAAGCTTCTTTCTGCAGAATAGCACTGCATTCCTCAGTTAACATTATAGTTTCACTCTCCTCACTTAACTTCCTTCTCATTGACAAATGTCTTTCATAAACTTAGCATAAGTGGGCATTTGCTCCAATGCTTCAGAAAAAGGAATGTTAATTTGAAGCTTCTTAAAAACTTCTAAAAATTTTGAAAACTGTTTTCCAAATTCTTTTTACTAAAGCATTGGGGAAAAGAATTTTGCCACAACAAGCAGACTTTTCTTTTCTTTATTCTCACTTACTATCATATTTCACTCTGATCTTTTTCCCTTACTTATTGCTTCAGATTCACTTTTATTACCAGCCTCACTGTTATTCTTTTCACTATCTTTTTTCTTTTCAATTTCATGCATAACTTTTCCACTTCTTAGAGTAACAACAGAAATATTCTCCCTAGGATTAGGCACAGTGTTACTAGGAAACATACCTGGAGATCTCTCAGATAATTGTTTGGAAATTTGACCGACCTGATTCTCCAAATTTTTGATCGAAGCCTCCTGATTCTTAAAGTTATTTCTGGACTCATTGATGAAGCTATCTGTGGACACCTGAAGCTTGCTAGTAGCTTGTGCCAGTTCTCCCACAATCTCTTCCAGGCTCTGCTTTCCAAGCTATCTGTGGACACCTGAAGCTTGCTCTTGAGAGGACGGAGGTTTTTGATCTTGACTATAACCCCTTTGATTAGAGTACTGCCTCCAATTTCCAGACTTGTCTTGATCTCTCCATGAGAAGTTAGGGTGATTCCTCCAACCCGGATTGTAGGTATTTGAGTAAGGGTTGTTTTGAGGATTACCCATTGCCTTCACTTCCTCATCAAATTCAGCATTCAACACTTGGTTTCCGACCGTCCAAACGTTGTACTATGGCATCCATCTTTTGTGACAACTTCCTGTTGGAGGCGAGAACATCATCATTTGTTCCAACTTCATGCACACTTTCCCGGTTCTCTCTATCATAGTCTGACTGTGAAGATCTAGTGGCCAAATTGTCGA
>NC_080046.1:35252307-35314091 GCF_012489685.1 Lotus japonicus | reverse complement strand
AACTAAGACGGTTCTAGGCTCGGAAAAATTTCGGATCGAAAACTGATATAGGGGCAGTTTGGTCATTATTTTTAGCTCAGAATTTCAAAATTGGATTTTTGAAAAACAAATTGGATGGGGACGTCCACAACGACGTTTATGACGACAAATCCTACTAGCACTAAGCCAAGTCGATAGATTAGAGCGTAAAGGTTGCGACTTTGCCGAAAAATGGGTATTTAGGGTAGAAATTGATCCCGGCGGCCATTTCGTCGACATTTGACAAAATCTAATCCGCAGAACACGCTCAGGAGCATGCAGGAAGAAGTTTAGACGCTGAAATCAGCTGATTTGAACAGTTTTTCAAAACCTCAAAATTTTGAACTCAGAAAGTCGCAGGAGAAATGGACAGAAACGACGATTCGAAGGAGAGTATAGATTACCTACCTCGAGGTCTTCGATTAGTGACGATCGGTGAAGCAAACGGGCAAGAAACGACGAAGATCCGGATCTCTCTCTCTCTCTAGGAACTCGCCGGTTTTGGGGGTGGGGAAATGGGTTTTTTTGCAAAAAATCTAATTTTCAAGCTATTTATAGGTTTTGGAAAAAACGGAAAAATGATTTTTTTGCGATTCCGATTTTTCCTGCGCGTTCCTCTGCGCATTCTAAGATAGGTTCTGGCGACAGAATTCCAGAACTCAAAATAGGATTCTTGGAATTAAACCAGAAGATCCAAGATCGGCATAAGTCGGTGTAAGTCGGTTTATCCCGAAAAACTACTTTTTGCATGATCGTCGGATGAGAAAACTTCCTTCTGAAGAAAGATCAGAATTGACGAGAGAAATAGGAGAACGCGGGTGGAATCTTCTTTTGCAGCTCCGAATAGAAAAGTCTTCATCGTCTGTCGATCTTAGGTTTTCTCGAACTATCAGGGATTCCGTTTCGGCAAACTTCCGAGAATTGGAATTTGACGTTCGTACTTTCCAGGATTTCGCATCGAAATGGTTGTTTAAGGACGGAAAAGAGAAGTTCTAACATTTCTCTGAGGATTTTTTGGAATTAGTTTCCATCGTGTCCTAAAGCGTAAATTAACTATTCACTAATACCTTTGACCTAGGATTAAGCGTATGTTAGTCGTGCTATAACTCTTTCGGTTTTTCGATAAATTCTTGGACTTTTCCTGAACCTTTTTCCTTCCCAAATTTATCTTAATCAAATAACTCTTTTATTTTATTCACTTATCCAAAGCGTTAAAACTTGGGCCTTACATTACTACCCTCCAAAAAGAAAGTTTCGACCTCGAAACTTAAGGGTCAGTAAAAAGTTCTGGGTACTGTTCCTTGATCTTTTCCTTCAGCTCCCACGTCGCATCGCCGGTGTCCTTGTTCCAAATAACCTTCACTAACTCGATCTCTTTTCCCCTCAACTGCTTTATCCTTGTGTCACCAATGCTGATTGGCGGTGTCTCGAAAGACAAGTTATCCTTCAACTCAATGTCATCCAGCTCGATGACGTGCGTCGGATCAGAAATATACTTCCGCAGTTGTGACACATGGAATACATCGTGAATGTTTGATAGAAAAGGCGGTAGTGCGATCTGATAAACTACCGGTCCTACACGACGAGTAATCTGATAAGGTCCAATGAACTTTGGCGTCAGCTTTCTTGACTTGATTGCTCGACCAACTCCTGTAGTCTGGGTAACTCGCAGAAACACATGATCTCCTTCTTCGAATTCCAGGGTTCTGCGCCTTTGATCTGCATAGCTCTTCTGTCTACTCTGAGAAGCCTTCATCTTCTCTCTGATCTGTTTAATCTTCTCAATTGTCTGTTGCAGAAGTTCCGGTCCTACTAACAAATTCTCTCCATCTTGATACCAACATAAAGGTGTTCTACACTTGCGGCCATACAAAGCCTCATACGGTGCCATGCCTATGGTCGTATGAAAACTGTTGTTGTATGTGAACTCAATCAGTGGCAATAGGGTATCCCAACTGCCCTTGTTGTCTAACACGCAAGCTCGTAGCAAATCCTCCAATGATTGGATAGTTCTCTCAGTTTGCCCATCAGTCTGTGGATGATAAGCAGAACTTAATCTCGGCCTCGTTCCCAAAGCATTATGAAGAGCTCCCCACAAATGTGAAGTAAACTTCGGGTCTCTATCGGAAACGATACTTGTTGGCACTCCATGACGTCGCACAATCTCAGCTATATAAATCTCTGATAGCTTATCCACGTTGTACGTAGTTCTCACAGGTATGAAATGAGCTGACTTAGTCAATCGGTCCACGATTACCCAAATCGAATCATATCCCTTTTGAGTTCTTGGCAACGCCACGACAAAATCCATCGATATGCTATCCCATTTCCATTGAGGTACATCCAAACTTTGTAGCATACCCGAAGATTTCTGATGTTCCACCTTCGCCTTTTGACAGATTAAACATGCAGCTACATATTCTGCCACTTGTCTCTTCATCCCTGGCCACCAAAATTCACCTTCAAGTCCTGATACATCTTTTTCATTCCAGGGTGAATGCTCAACTTGCTTTTGTGACCTTCGTCCATAATCAACCTCCTTAAGTCAGGGTTGTTAGGTACGCACACTCTATCCTTGCATCGCAGGATATTGTCACTCCCTACCTTGAATTCCGGGTCCTTACCCTGAATTACTAAATTCTTATTTTCCGAGTAAAAATTCATCTTGTAACTGTTGGTCTCGGATTTCTTCCATCAATCCATTGGTGATCTTGATCGTCCCAAACTTCAGTTCTCCCTCAGATGCTCTCACATCTAAGCTCAAATCTCAAAATTGTTCCAGCAGTTGCAGCTCCTTAACCATCATTGATGAGATATGCATCTTCCTGCTCAATGCATCAGTAACGACATTAGCCTTTCCAGGATGGTATTGTAAGGTAAAATCGTAATCCTTGAGAAATTCCATCCAGCGTCGTTGTCTCATGTTCAACTCCTTCTGGTCAAACAAGTACTTTAAGCTCTATGTCGTCCTGCTCGACCACTCGTGTCGGTTCTATGTTGGAAATAACATTGGTTGACGCTACGTGCAATTGCACAACCTTAACCACTTGATCCTTTAC
This sequence comes from Lotus japonicus, assembly GCF_012489685.1. NCBI lineage: Eukaryota > Viridiplantae > Streptophyta > Magnoliopsida > Fabales > Fabaceae > Lotus > Lotus japonicus. The sequence goes on along the minus strand of NC_080046.1, from coordinate 35,311,014 downwards.
TTTTGTTCGTCCAAAAATTCTGCTTAAAATCAGTACACCTCTGGCATTCCAAAGTGAATGTTCAACCTGTCCTCGTGATCTCCACTCATGATTCAAAACTTAACTCGATCGCTCTATAACTCATAGACGAACTATTCCCTTGGAATCTACTAGTCCATTAACGTCGATTCCAACTTCGTAACTATCCTCATTCGCACCATGAGATCAATCTTCTACTTAGTCATCACTCAAGTAAAACTCGACGTGAGTCTTAATACCTTGTGCATCGCTAGACCCAATCCCTTTTAACATCCATTCATCAGCGACTTATAAGCTAATCACCATCTTAATATCTTACAATCCATTATTGTCATCTCCCCTTTTTCGAGACTTCCCTTACTTGAACCATAAAACCAACCTTCACTTATTCACAACCCACTTTACAATTACCTAAAATCCTTAACACTTCCCCCAAATCCGAACTTATTCCCTAGAAGATCAAACCATAGCTGTACCTCAGGAAACTTAACTAGTCATTTTTATCATCCGATCCCTCAACATTCGGAGGTTTAACTACAATCATTAATGCCAACACCACTAAATCTCTGATTCGAACATGATTTTCACCTCCCAAGGTCAATCTTAACCCTTAAATCCTCACTTAACTTAGTGAAATTCACTTGCTAACCCCAGCATGCAATATCGGAATCCATAACAAAGTTCCATTCACTCTTAGACTCTAAGAAATTTGTCCACCTATAACAACCTCAAGTATTTATCTTAATACTAACTCTTTATTTCCGTAACTAGATCGTCCTCCCATCAATCCGATACTTAGTCTCTCGATCAAAACCCAACAAACCTTGAGTCCTACGCACTTAAGACAAGAATTCATAGACTTAAAACCTAAACTTTCACCACGTTTGGACCTCAAATGTCCTTTAATTCTTCAATACTTCTTAAATGAATATCCATTTCTTAAACTATAACTCCTCCCCAAAGGAGATCAACTACTTAACAAGAACTTTACTTCCCAACTCAACTAATCCTCGATCCAATCAAATTAATCTTACCAATCCATCTATCAAAGTCCATTGCCAGTTCTGATTCCGAATATCACCCCCTCAATATTAAGTTGATCAGGCCTAATACATCGAAGGTGAAGATTTAGAAAAACCCACTGGAACAGTCGATGAGTTCCTAACATCCAGTAGTCACAGAGATCTTGATATTAAATCCTCAATGATGCCGCTACGGAACTACACACTCTCGACACCATACATATACTATCCATACGGAATCTCTCTGAGATTCATCCTTCAGCTTCTAGCTTCTTGTTAAACGCATCGGTGCAAGACTACTTTCTAGGCTTAACGTGTTATTCTGAACCTCGTGTAACTTCTATAGTTTAAACACGAGCAATGGTCAAATAAAGTATTATTAGGCGTAATAACTATAAAGTCAATGCTTAAACAATTTAAGTAAAATTGGTGCGTCGCATGTGCTACGAGAGTAATGGAGCGTATTATACTAGAATGAGAAGGAATAGTTAGAAGGTTACCATCGTTTGTGCGCTCTCCTCTGACTAGTCCGTCAGCTCCCTCGCCGCACGAGACATAGACTCCTCCCCGTGCAGCAGGATGTCTTCCTCTTACCGTAGGCACAGATGGCTCAACCCTGGTTACATTGCAATCCTTGGCTTGATGCCCCGGGCGATTGCAGTTAAAACATAGAGGTCTCCCGTCTGGACACTTGTTAGAGTGGTGCCCCACCTTCTTGCACCTGTAACACGTTACTTGCTTCCTCGCCCCTTTAGATATGGCAGGAAGTTTACCCTTCATCTTGTTGTCAGACGGTCCCGCTTGGAACGTCCTACAGTTCACGGCCAAATGTCCACGTTGTTTGCACTTGAAGCATTGTGGTCCAGTCACTGAGCACTGAAAGGCGTAGTGTCCAAGTCTCCCACAACGGTAGCATGTCACAGCCTCCTGGAAATTAGTTGCGGTCGTTAACTTGCGTGATCCTTGGGTAGGGTCTCTTCCCTCGGGATGCTGGTATGGCTTCCACTGCCGGTACTCCTGTGGATCTGACCTCACTGGTCCTCCAGCTCCAGCTCGATCCAATCCACTATGCTGGTACTTGGACGCCTCGATTAGCGGTTGAGGTCGTTCACGTGCAGCCTCCTCAGCGCGTCTGTAAGCGTCCTCAGCAGCCTGATTCATCATTGCCTCAATCATGGTAGCTATTGCCTTTGCCATCCTGTCAGGGCTTACCATCCTATGCTTAGTCAAACAAACAGTTAGTACTCATCATCGGATAGCATCTAACATACTATACAATATGATCAAGCAATAACTTCAATCAATTCTAAGCGAGAAATCGCTTGGCAGACAATCAATTTTTACTCTTTGCAGAGTCACACAACCTAGCACAGAAGACCTAGTCCCCAAAGACTCCCGAAAGACTCGACTAAGCTCTGATACCACAATGTAACACCCCGATTTCGGTGGCGTCACTTTAGTAACCAAAGAAATAACTTAAGCGGAAAAACGTGAATTATTTTTTTTTCGATAATGTAAGTAAAGACAGAAAGAGATGAAACTCTAAAACGAAGATAACATAACTAATATACAATATGATTACAGCCCCCACTGTAAGTTGTAAACCACGTCACGAGTAAACCTCCAGTGACGGAAAGTAAAAGAGAGTAACGCCCGTAGGCAAAAGTACAAACCAAGGTAAAAATACTGTGTCCGCAACACTAAACCTCAAAATCTGAGAACAAGTTGGCCCAGCGGCCTAAGAAAAGACCCCCTAAATCCAACCAGCTCTCTGTGATCTCCATAGGAAACCACACAAAAAGCTACCGGTAGGAAACTACCCTGTCCCCAAAACTGAAGCATGACGGTCAGAGCATCGACACTACTCCTACACTAATCCCATCTCGAGTAAGTCGCTCGGTGGCCAGCGGGGTCGACCACCCCTGAACCGTAGTCCTCCTGATCAAGCTTCTTCAACCTAGTTTCCCCTGAAGGGTGAACCATCGTGAACCGGTCCGCCATACTCAACTGACAATGGCGTAGTCCGCCCAAACACACACAGAAGACGCGAGGGTCAACTCCAAAGAATTATATAAATAATAAAACCAGATATATAGGGTAATAATTATTTAGCCTCTCAGGCTTATACGTTTAGGGATAACATCCTAGGGTTGCATATATCACAATGAATATAAAGATAATAACAACAATTAGCATGCCTCAAGTAGGATAAACAGTTACCAATCACACTCAGCAACTAAGTTAGCATGTATGTTGCATGAAATGCAATGCTGGGTAACAAAATGCATTCCGGAAGAAGGATGGACACCATCGAGTCAGCCCTAACACCGGCCAAAGTGGGACCATTCCGCTCGGGCGTCTCTTACACCACACAAAAGTAGTCAGATCAGCAGTGAACCCGTAGGTCTGCCATTCCGTCTGCTACTGAGGACCACCGTAGTGTCCTAAATATGGAAATCCGGGTCTTATGACCATTTTGGAATCCACCGAGGTCCGGTAATCCGCCGTGTATTAACCTCAAAATGAGTGCATGAATGCAAGTGATTAGCCAAACAACGTCTCCGACCTCACTCGACACGTCGTCACGTGTTCTAGCTAACTTATTGTCTCTAAAAAAACCTACCCTAAGGCAAACGTCGATTCTGCGACAAAATGAATTAATCAAAAGAAGAAGAAGATACTTTGGAACTCATGGTTCCCGGCTAAACTTTAGATAGCCAATCAATAAACTGCTCATCGAGCGAAAAGGTACCGAAGTACTTGGAAACTTATAGTCTCCGGCTAAACTTTAGATAGCCAAACATTAAACTGCTCATCGAGCGAAAAAGTATAAGCATACTCGGAAACTTGTAAGTTTCCTCAAGACTTGGACTCGACGACACTTCTCATATTTCCCAAACTAATATTCAGGCTCTAAGCTCTTATCTAAGGGTATCATTATTGTTCAAAGGATTTAGAAATTGATTAATGTCTTATGAGTTTTCCGTGATAAAATAGTTTTCATTTTAATCTTATAATACTTCCTAAGAGTTTTTAGAGATCCCATAATCTCAAATAATTCCCTGAGAAGGTCTCGATCCATTAAAACATAACAAGGTCCGAACTCCGTTCGTCCTTTAAAACTCTCTCAAAATCTCATAAAAATTCGGCATGACTTGCCCGTAATCCTCACTTTCCAGAAACATAGGCACGAGTGGAATAGCATCAATGAAACAGCTCAACCAATAGGCATAAACAGCATATTCCAACACATCCTAAGTTAACCATGTAGCACATAGCATGTGAATCATTTAGCACACAATATCATGGCATCAAGTACTCAACAAGTTCGGCCGAAGCCTCAGAAATCATTTCAGACATTTAGCAATTAGGTGCATAACACATAAATCAAGTCGAATTTCATCGACACCTAAAGCATTATCTAGTAATTCAGAGAGTAGCCCTCACCTGTAACTCCTCCAGCGTTTTCCTCACAACCTCCTTCACGTTCCTCGCCTTGATCTCCAGGAAACTCCTCAAAAGAACCTTAAGCCAAAATCACAGAAATCAACACATTGAGTCAGAAACTCAGCAAGCAATAAGTCCTAGGGTTACACGGTACACTACAAACTCTGTGGTACGACAATCTAACGCGTTAAGACAAGTTTTCGAAAAAGTCGGATTTCCTCCCCCCTTGGTATAGCTCTCGGCCACTTTCCTTAATTGGGAGGGTCGATTTTTCTTCGATCAAACTTGGTTCCTAGGTTAACATAAGCCGTAACTAAGACGGTTCTAGGCTCGGAAAAATTTTCGGATCGAAAACTGATATAGGGGCAGTTTGGTCATTATTTTTAGCTCAGAATTTCAAAATTGGATTTTTGAAAAACAAATTGGATGGGGACGTCCACAACGACGTTTATGACGACAAATCCTACTAGTGTAAGACCCGGATTTTCGGAACAAGTTAATTTCCGACTCACGCGTAGAATCAGTGTAAACGTGACAGGAGTTTGTTGTTTGAGAAAGATCAATGAAGAAGAAAGTTCAGGAATTGCTTGAGGTATGTTGCGTCGTCGCTGTAGGAATTAGTGCGAGTTGTCTGCACACCTGCCTTATGGCGAGCGTGTCCAGAATAGGCTATTTCGCTCTTAAAGCAACGTTTTGAGTGAGATTTCGAACTCTCGGAAAATTTAAAGATTCTCTTTATTTTTCCATCGACCAGCGTTTCATTTCGGAACTCTGGACTGTACGCACGATAGGTTTCACTTTTCGGATGTCCGCCGACGCTAATTTCTTTGCTTCGAAACCCTATTTTCGAGCAATGGATGAAGACTTTTTCTATTCGGGACTTCTAACGAAGATTCCGTCCGCGTTGCCAGACTTGTTTCGACGTTTCCAATCTTTCTTCAGTTGGAAGTTTTGTCGTTTGAGCATCACAGCAAAAAGTAGTTTTTCGGGGCAGATTAACCGACACCGCTTTTGAGATTTTCGATATCGTTTTTCCCATATCATAGATATTTGTTTTGAGTTCTGGATTTCTGACGCCAGAATCTCTCTTAGAATTTCTCGGTGATCGTGCTGCAAAAATCGGAATCGCGAAATTTTCATTTTCCCGCGATTTCACCCGCCTATAAATAGCGCGAAAAAGCAAAATCCTCTCATTTTCTTTCCATTTGTGGCTGATTTCGTGGGGAGCAAGGGGGGAGGGGATTTCCGCGAAAACTTGACCAATCTTCGTGCAGTTCGTCCCTACTTCTAGGTATCAAGGTAACTAACACGATTCCTACCTCTGATTGTTGTTTCTGTTGCGTTTCTGAAGTCGTTTCTGTGCTCTAAGTTTTGAGCTTTTTCTAAAATTGTCCGATTTCTCTGATTTCTTGCTTGGGTTATGTTCCTTATGTTCCCCTGAGTCTAAAACCTCTGTCAGTAAACTCTGATTGCGATTCAGTTGTCCAGGATCTGAAAAATTGACTCAAAACTCTTTTTGTCTCACATTTCGAAACTTTATTGTCGAAAAGACTTAATCTGACTTCGTGCCTTTAGGATTTGTTGTCACGGATGTCATGAGGATCGTTGCTGTCAAATTTGTTTTCAGAACTGATAACTTTGAAGTTTTGAGCCTTTATTTTGGACCAAAATGCCCCTGCGTAGTCGTATTCCGGCCCGATTGTCCGAAAATTGTTCTGACAGTTTCTTTGCCTTAGTTTTACCCTAAAACTACCTTGTGAATTGATTTGATCAAAGAAAAAGAGTCGAAGCCCTTTTTCCTTTGAGGCCGTGGACTATTTCCTTTAGGGGGGAGTTTTTCGGTTTCGAAAACTTGTCTTTTCGTACCTGATTGTCCTATTCTGAAGCTTTAATGCTTTGTCTATCGTTTATGTATTGTATTGCGATCGAACTAATCGATTTTGTTTGGATTCTGCTTTGTTTTTCTCCGAGGTTCAGTTGAGGGAACTTTGGAAGACTCAGAGCAATTGTTTGAGGAGAACTTTGTTTGCGAAGCTGGAACAGCTCGAGGTTAGGGCAACTTGCTATATTTAGCTATGATTGCATGATAGGCGTCGATAAACTAGACCTATGCTTTATCTGATGTTGTATATGATGATGATTTCTTGTTATGATTGTTTCATAACTTATGATATTGATGATGTGTTGAATTGAGCGTTTTGACGCAACTTCGGAGTGGGGGTTCATTGATCTGGGGATCTTTGACATTTCGGGTTGGATGAACAACCCTAGGCAAGTTCAAATGTGGGGTTTGAGACTTAGCCATTTGTTGGGATTCGTTGGAATTCCTAGACTTTCCCCGGGAAATGTATTTTGGGTGGTTGACTTTTGGAAACTTAGAATGATAGAGCTTTCGGAAAATAAAGACTTGGGAAACTTAGACTTTGAGAAATAAACTCATAACTTGGCTAATTCGAATTGAAACAATTTTTATTAACGTTTAAGCATAGGAGAACTGAAGGGGAAAAATATTTACGAAAGGCGGGGAAAAGTCGACTTATGTTGTGGGTTTGGAGAGTTTGGAATTGGGGAAAGCCACTGAGGTGAGCTATGGTGATGATTGAAAGTCACCGAGTACTCTAGTACTCCTGGTAGTGTTGTTCGAGTCGTGTTGTATTAACCGGCACAGACTCTGGGTTTTGTTTGTGGGGTTTGTGGTGGGAGTTGTGTTGTATTGACCGACACTAACTCCGAGTCGTGTTGTATTGACCGACACTGACTCTGGTTTTGATAATCATATTGCACACGTGCATATACGCGATGAAGTGCCAAGCAGAGTACTTCGGTATAACAGGAAGTAACGATCAGCCATGCAGAGTTGAATCGGTCCTGACTATATCTGGCACAACAGGAGGTAACGATCATCCATGTAGAGTTGCATCGTGCCTGTTGATGTTCGGCATAGCAAGCAGAAATGGTCAAACCATGTAGAGTTTGTACCGTCTTGACTATAGCCAAAGGTGATAAGCGACGCCCGAGCAGAAATGGTTAAACACGAGGCCAGTGTTACGACCGTCTCGAGGTGCCCAGCCTATAAGTGGCAATACCGTTGGTTTGTCCCGTCGCCAAGCAGAGTGACGTCGTTGATTTGTTCCGTCGCCAAGCAGAGTGACGTTGTTGATTTGTTCCGTCGCCAAGCAGAGTGACGTTGTTGATTTGTTCCGTCGCCAAGCAGAGTGACGTTGTTGATTTGTTCCGTCGCCAAGCAGAGTGACGTTGTTGTTTTGTCCCGTCGCCAAGCAGAGTGACGTTATTCGGATTTGTGTCAGCATATTCTGCACTGGCACACAATGCATCTTATTATGATTGAATTGTGTAAGAGATTTGATAACATGCTATGTATAAACCTTAGGGTAAGCAGTGCATAACTTATATGTATATATACAACATATATATATACCCCTTTTATCGCATGTGGATTGTATATCTATTGTATTCTGTAAGTTGACCCTAGCGCCTTGGCTTTGTTTGTATGTTTGTGCTTGGGCGGTCGGCCTGCCGCCAGGCGTCCGTCAGCCGGTTCGTGATGATTCGTTGTGCGGGAAAGAGCCGGAGCGGAACGACTATTACTGAAGCTTTCGACGAGGACCCGGACTTCATGACTGATCGAGGGAGGGTCGATGATAGTAGTGTGGGTTATGGGTGGTTAGAGTCTTTTGAGTTGGTTGTTACTGTAATAGCTCTGATTCGTCATTCATATTTTGGGACAGGGTAGGTTCCCGACGCATGGCTTTTGTGTGGTTCTCTTACTGAGGGATCACAGTGAGACAGTCGGACCATAGGGGTCTTTCCTTAGGCCATTTTGAGGCCGACTTCCTCCTAGTGGTTTGTAATTATAATTTTCTCACTCACACATCTGGATCTGTAACTATTTGCCTACGGGCACACTACTTTGGAGTCACTGCGAGTGCGCGTGACGGGAGAGTGCAGCTGAGGTTGTACATGTGTATATATTTGTATATTGGTTAGTTAGTGTTGGGGTTATGTCTTTATTTCTCTATTGCTTGATTTAAAAGGAATCAAACGAAAAAAAAAATTACCTGTTTTCCGCGTAAAGTTTACTTTTGGTTACTAAAGTGACACCTGGAAATCGGGGTGTTACATTGTGGTCCTGTTTTCCGCGTAAAGTTTACTTTTGGTTACTAAAGTGACACCTGGAAATCGGGGTGTTACATTGTGGTATCAGAGCTTAGTCGAGTCTTTTGGGAGTCTTTGGGGAATAGGTCTTCTGTGCTAGGTTGTGTGACTCTGCAAAGAGTGAAAATTGATTGTCTGCAGAGCGATTTTCGCTCTAATTGCTTGCGTTACTACTCAATCGGATTGAGTGGTTTGTCTAGTGCTACCGTATGGTTAGTACTAATCGGACGTTCGATGGGATATAGGATGGTGGATCTTAACCGGATGGCGGAGGCTACACGTGAGCATCATCAACGACTGATGGCGACAGCAATGTATCAACAAAGAGGAATGAACCGAACTGGAGCTGGGGGACCAATAAGGTCAGGATCTCAAGGCTACAACAGAAGGGAGAGCTACCATCAGTGGGGACCGTATCAGCGTTTCAAGGGAAGAGATCTTATCTCAAGAGTCTACAAACCAACGACTGCTGATACTGGAGGGGAGCCAGTTGGTGACAAAGGTGTGACATGTACTCATTGTGGAAAGTTTGGGCATTTTGCTAACAAGTGCTCAGTGACTGGATGGAGATGCTTCAAGTGTAACCGAGAGGGGCATCTAGCTGTGAACTGCAAGACACCCCAGGAGGAAACGTCTGATAGTAAGATGAAAGGGAATGATGCTACCGAAGGGACAGGAAACAAGACTTCGGGAAGAGCAGTGACGTGTTACAGGTGCAGGGAAGTAGGGCACTATGCTAGTAAGTGCAAGATCAAGGGAAAACTATGCTTTAATTGCAACCAACCGGGACATTTCTCCCAAGATTGCAAGGCACTCAAGGGCGAATCATCAGGGAATGTTGGGAAAGGAAAACAATTTGCTACAGAGGAAAGGATTCATGCCAAGGAGGGCAAGAGCTGAGGAGTTGAACGAGGAAGAACGTGGGAACGATGTAGGACCTTATTCGAGGTTGCTCGTGATTTAACTATAGAAGTTACACGAGGTTGGGAATAGCACACTAAGTCTAGAAAGTAGTCTTCCACCGTTGCGTTTATGAGGAAGCTAGTAGTTGAAGAACGAATCTTAGGGAGATTCCTTATAGGTAGTATACGTGTTATGTTGAGGGTGTGTAGTTCCGTAGCGGGATCATTAAAGGATTTAGTATCAGGATATTTGTGACTACTGGAGGATAGGAACTCATTGACTGTTCCAGTGGGTTTTTCTAAATTTCCACCTTCGATGTATTAGGCCTGATCAACCTAATATTGAGGGGGTGATATTCGGAATCACAGCTGGTTATGGACTTTGATAGAAGGATGTGTAAGATGAATTTGAATTGATTGAGGATTAGTCGGATTTGGGAGGAAAGTTCGTGTTAAGCATTTGATTGTAAAAGATTAAGATTTAAATCTTTGGAAGTCGATGAGTGTCGTATAGACATTGATTGGTTAGTTCGTGTGATTACTCCAAGTAGAGGTAGACTAAGTCAAGAGGTTTAATGCCGGAAAAGTATTAAGTAGTTTCTCGGAAGTTATGAAGTCATAGGTTATGTGATTACTGAGTGGAATTGTTAGAGACTAAATAAGTTGAATGTAATCAGGTTTTAGATGATAGCTTGATGGTAGCGAGAGTGAGAAGAATTAACTCTGAACTAGATTGTTATAGTCGAGTTCGAGGAATAAGTTTTGCTAAGCGTTGGATTAATATGTGGAGACATTATAGTCTTAAGAGATGAATTTTCGCTTGAAAAGTGTTGAATTAATGATTAAGTTGGAGAAAGAAAGTTTTAGCATAAGTTGAATACTTGAGGTTGTTGATATGGATTCCAAAGAAATATGCTGAGATTACTAAGTGAGATATACTAAGTTGGATTGAAATCTTAGGGTTAAGATTGAATCTTGAGAGTCGAGAATCGCGTACGAGTAGGAGATCTTATGGTTGTAGGTGTGACAATAGGAGTTGAATCTTAGAAGATTGAAGACCTGAAGGTGAGTTTCGGGTTAAGACCATTGAGGTATATTATAAGAGAGATCTTGAAGTAAAGGAATTCTGGGTTGTGTGGAGTGTTAAGGTTGGTGATCGATTGATGTTGATTATGAGGTTACGGACATAATGACCATGTGACAAGATTTGAATGATGTTAGCATAATAAGTTGTGAATGTGAAAGCATGACGCCACTGGTCAGGTCGTTTGGGTAAGTGAAGGAGTTATAGTTTTTAAGAAACGGATATTCATTTAAGAAGTATTGAAGGATTAAAGGTCACTAGAGGACCAAACTTGGTGAAGGTTTAGGTTTTAAATCTATGAATGTCTGTCTAAGGTGTGTAAGACTCGAAGGTTGTCAGAATTTGATTGAGAGATTAAGAAGTTGATTGACGAGATGGTGATTGAGTCACAAAAAGGAAGGTGTTAGTATTAAGATGAATACCTGAGGTTGTTATATTTTGACGAGTTTCGTAGAGTATAAGAGTCAATGGGACTTTGTTATGGATTTTGATGATGCATATTACGGGTAACAAGTGAATTTTACTAAAGTTGAATGAGAATCCTAGGGCTAAGGTTGACCTAGTGAGCTGAGATTCATGTACACATAAGAGATTTAGTGGTGTTAGCGGCTACGATAACAGTTAAATCTCAGAATGTTGAAGGATCGGATGATAAAATGGCTAGTTAAGTCCCTCGATGTATAGTTATGATTTAATCTTCTAGAGGATAAGTCTCGATTTGTGCGAAGTGTTAGGGATTTCAGTAAGTGTAAATAGGTTTGAGTGAGGGAAGTTCTAAGGAAGAAGACGATAATAATGGATTGTTAGATATTAAGAAGAGGATTATCTTATAAGTTGTTGATAACTTGATGTTGAAGGGGATAAGATTAGTGAAGGACAAGAAATAAGGACATAAGTCGATTTTTAATTCGAATGGTGACTAAGTAGGAGATTGATTTCATTGTGCGAGTGATGATAGTTACGAAGTTGGATGTGACGTTAATGGACTATTAGATTCCAACGCAATATTTCGTCTAGGAGTTATCGAACGGACAAGTGGAGTTTTGGACTGTAGATGAAGATCACGAGGACGAGTTTATAGTATTTACCTTAAGATGACAGAGAGGCACCGAGTTTAAGAAGAATTTCGGACGACCGAAAGTAAAGAAGTAAGTGGCTAAGGTTGTGCGACTGCACGGAATGCCAACCGGTATCATTTCAAGCAGAGGTCCGACGCAAGTAATCGAGTCAGACGACATGAGGTTGAATGATGTTTTGTCTTTTGAGACGCCGATAGTTAACAGTGGGGATAGAAGAGTGAAACAGTTAAGGGGAAGGCAGATTTCTTAAGTAAAGATTTTGAGGAACAATGACACAAGCACTACTACATGGGAATTGGAAGATAAGATCAAGGAACTGTATTCCGAACTTTTCTCAGAACTCTGAGTTTCGAGGACGAAACTTTCTTTTTGGAGGGGAGTATTGTAAGACCCGGATTTTCGGAACAAGTTAATTTCCGACTCACGCGTAGAATCAGTGTAAACGTGACAGGAGTTTGTTGTTTGAGAAAGATCAATGAAGAAGAAAGTTCAGGAATTGCTTGAGGTATGTTGCGTCGTCGCTGTAGGAATTAGTGCGAGTTGTCTGCACACCTGCCTTATGGCGAGCGTGTCCAGAATAGGCTATTTCGCTCTTAAAGCAACGTTTTGAGTGAGATTTCGAACTCTCGGAAAATTTAAAGATTCTCTTTATTTTTCCATCGACCAGCGTTTCATTTCGGAACTCTGGACTGTACGCACGATAGGTTTCACTTTTCGGATGTCCGCCGACGCTAATTTCTTTGCTTCGAAACCCTATTTTCGAGCAATGGATGAAGACTTTTTCTATTCGGGACTTCTAACGAAGATTCCGTCCGCGTTGCCAGACTTGTTTCGACGTTTCCAATCTTTCTTCAGTTGGAAGTTTTGTCGTTTGAGCATCACAGCAAAAAGTAGTTTTTCGGGGCAGATTAACCGACACCGCTTTTGAGATTTTCGATATCGTTTTTCCCATATCATAGATATTTGTTTTGAGTTCTGGATTTCTGACGCCAGAATCTCTCTTAGAATTTCTCGGTGATCGTGCTGCAAAAATCGGAATCGCGAAATTTTCATTTTCCCGCGATTTCACCCGCCTATAAATAGCGCGAAAAAGCAAAATCCTCTCATTTTCTTTCCATTTGTGGCTGATTTCGTGGGGAGCAAGGGGGGAGGGGATTTCCGCGAAAACTTGACCAATCTTCGTGCAGTTCGTCCCTACTTCTAGGTATCAAGGTAACTAACACGATTCCTACCTCTGATTGTTGTTTCTGTTGCGTTTCTGAAGTCGTTTCTGTGCTCTAAGTTTTGAGCTTTTTCTAAAATTGTCCGATTTCTCTGATTTCTTGCTTGGGTTATGTTCCTTATGTTCCCCTGAGTCTAAAACCTCTGTCAGTAAACTCTGATTGCGATTCAGTTGTCCAGGATCTGAAAAATTGACTCAAAACTCTTTTTGTCTCACATTTCGAAACTTTATTGTCGAAAAGACTTAATCTGACTTCGTGCCTTTAGGATTTGTTGTCACGGATGTCATGAGGATCGTTGCTGTCAAATTTGTTTTCAGAACTGATAACTTTGAAGTTTTGAGCCTTTATTTTGGACCAAAATGCCCCTGCGTAGTCGTATTCCGGCCCGATTGTCCGAAAATTGTTCTGACAGTTTCTTTGCCTTAGTTTTACCCTAAAACTACCTTGTGAATTGATTTGATCAAAGAAAAAGAGTCGAAGCCCTTTTTCCTTTGAGGCCGTGGACTATTTCCTTTAGGGGGGAGTTTTTCGGTTTCGAAAACTTGTCTTTTCGTACCTGATTGTCCTATTCTGAAGCTTTAATGCTTTGTCTATCGTTTATGTATTGTATTGCGATCGAACTAATCGATTTTGTTTGGATTCTGCTTTGTTTTTCTCCGAGGTTCAGTTGAGGGAACTTTGGAAGACTCAGAGCAATTGTTTGAGGAGAACTTTGTTTGCGAAGCTGGAACAGCTCGAGGTTAGGGCAACTTGCTATATTTAGCTATGATTGCATGATAGGCGTCGATAAACTAGACCTATGCTTTATCTGATGTTGTATATGATGATGATTTCTTGTTATGATTGTTTCATAACTTATGATATTGATGATGTGTTGAATTGAGCGTTTTGACGCAACTTCGGAGTGGGGGTTCATTGATCTGGGGATCTTTGACATTTCGGGTTGGATGAACAACCCTAGGCAAGTTCAAATGTGGGGTTTGAGACTTAGCCATTTGTTGGGATTCGTTGGAATTCCTAGACTTTCCCCGGGAAATGTATTTTGGGTGGTTGACTTTTGGAAACTTAGAATGATAGAGCTTTCGGAAAATAAAGACTTGGGAAACTTAGACTTTGAGAAATAAACTCATAACTTGGCTAATTCGAATTGAAACAATTTTTATTAACGTTTAAGCATAGGAGAACTGAAGGGGAAAAATATTTACGAAAGGCGGGGAAAAGTCGACTTATGTTGTGGGTTTGGAGAGTTTGGAATTGGGGAAAGCCACTGAGGTGAGCTATGGTGATGATTGAAAGTCACCGAGTACTCTAGTACTCCTGGTAGTGTTGTTCGAGTCGTGTTGTATTAACCGGCACAGACTCTGGGTTTTGTTTGTGGGGTTTGTGGTGGGAGTTGTGTTGTATTGACCGACACTAACTCCGAGTCGTGTTGTATTGACCGACACTGACTCTGGTTTTGATAATCATATTGCACACGTGCATATACGCGATGAAGTGCCAAGCAGAGTACTTCGGTATAACAGGAAGTAACGATCAGCCATGCAGAGTTGAATCGGTCCTGACTATATCTGGCACAACAGGAGGTAACGATCATCCATGTAGAGTTGCATCGTGCCTGTTGATGTTCGGCATAGCAAGCAGAAATGGTCAAACCATGTAGAGTTTGTACCGTCTTGACTATAGCCAAAGGTGATAAGCGACGCCCGAGCAGAAATGGTTAAACACGAGGCCAGTGTTACGACCGTCTCGAGGTGCCCAGCCTATAAGTGGCAATACCGTTGGTTTGTCCCGTCGCCAAGCAGAGTGACGTCGTTGATTTGTTCCGTCGCCAAGCAGAGTGACGTTGTTGATTTGTTCCGTCGCCAAGCAGAGTGACGTTGTTGATTTGTTCCGTCGCCAAGCAGAGTGACGTTGTTGATTTGTTCCGTCGCCAAGCAGAGTGACGTTGTTGTTTTGTCCCGTCGCCAAGCAGAGTGACGTTATTCGGATTTGTGTCAGCATATTCTGCACTGGCACACAATGCATCTTATTATGATTGAATTGTGTAAGAGATTTGATAACATGCTATGTATAAACCTTAGGGTAAGCAGTGCATAACTTATATGTATATATACAACATATATATATACCCCTTTTATCGCATGTGGATTGTATATCTATTGTATTCTGTAAGTTGACCCTAGCGCCTTGGCTTTGTTTGTATGTTTGTGCTTGGGCGGTCGGCCTGCCGCCAGGCGTCCGTCAGCCGGTTCGTGATGATTCGTTGTGCGGGAAAGAGCCGGAGCGGAACGACTATTACTGAAGCTTTCGACGAGGACCCGGACTTCATGACTGATCGAGGGAGGGTCGATGATAGTAGTGTGGGTTATGGGTGGTTAGAGTCTTTTGAGTTGGTTGTTACTGTAATAGCTCTGATTCGTCATTCATATTTTGGGACAGGGTAGGTTCCCGACGCATGGCTTTTGTGTGGTTCTCTTACTGAGGGATCACAGTGAGACAGTCGGACCATAGGGGTCTTTCCTTAGGCCATTTTGAGGCCGACTTCCTCCTAGTGGTTTGTAATTATAATTTTCTCACTCACACATCTGGATCTGTAACTATTTGCCTACGGGCACACTACTTTGGAGTCACTGCGAGTGCGCGTGACGGGAGAGTGCAGCTGAGGTTGTACATGTGTATATATTTGTATATTGGTTAGTTAGTGTTGGGGTTATGTCTTTATTTCTCTATTGCTTGATTTAAAAGGAATCAAACGAAAAAAAAAATTACCTGTTTTCCGCGTAAAGTTTACTTTTGGTTACTAAAGTGACACCTGGAAATCGGGGTGTTACATTGTGGTCCTGTTTTCCGCGTAAAGTTTACTTTTGGTTACTAAAGTGACACCTGGAAATCGGGGTGTTACAACTAGCACTAAGCCAAGTCGATAGATTAGAGCGTAAAGGTTGCGACTTTGCCGAAAAATGGGTATTTAGGGTAGAAATTGATCCCGGCGGCATTTCGTCGACATTTGACAAAATCTAATCCGCAGAACACGCTCAGGAGCATGCAGGGAAGAAGTTTAGACGCTGAAATCAGCTGATTTGAACAGTTTTTCAAAAACCTCAAAATTTTGAACTCAGAAAGTCGCAGGAGAAATGGACAGAAACGACGATTCGAAGGAGAGTATAGATTACCTACCTCGAGGTCTTCGATTAGTGACGATCGGTGAAGCAAACGGGCAAGAAACGACGAAGATCCGGATCTCTCTCTCTCTCTAGGAACTCGCGGTTTTGGGGGTGGGGAAATGGGTTTTTTTGCAAAAAATCTAATTTTCAAGCTATTTATAGGTTTTGGAAAAAACGGAAAAATGATTTTTTTGCGATTCCGATTTTTCCTGCGCGTTCCTCTGCGCATTCTAAGATAGGTTCTGGCGACAGAATTCCAGAACTCAAAATAGGATTCTTGGAATTAAACCAGAAGATCCAAGATCGGCATAAGTCGGTGTAAGTCGGTTTATCCCGAAAAACTACTTTTTGCAGTGATCGTCGGATGAGAAAACTTCCTTCTGAAGAAAGATCAGAATTGACGAGAGAAATAGGAGAACGCGGGTGGAATCTTCTTTTGCAGCTCCGAATAGAAAAGTCTTCATCGTCTGTCGATCTTAGGTTTTCTCGAACTATCAGGGATTCCGTTTCGGCAAACTTCCGAGAATTGGAATTTGACGTTCGTACTTTCCAGGATTTCGCATCGAAATGGTTGTTTAAGGACGGAAAAGAGAAGTTCTAACATTTCTCTGAGGATTTTTTGGAATTAGTTTCCATCGTGTCCTAAAGCGTAAATTAACTATTCACTAATACCTTTGACCTAGGATTAAGCGTATGTTAGTCGTGCTATAACTCTTTCGGTTTTTCGATAAATTCTTGGACTTTTCCTGAACCTTTTTCCTTCCCAAATTTATCTTAATCAAATAACTCTTTTATTTTATTCACTTATCCAAAGCGTTAAAACTTGGGCCTTACACTCCAAGTACCTGCCCACATGACAACACCCCCAGAATTTTCAATCCTCTTCCGCTCGTCACTTCTTTAAACCCTAATTAAGAGGGTAAATAGCTAACAGATAAAATTCGATAAAGCAGTCACAGAAGCATTGCATATATCATATCAGAAAAACGCAGGAAGTGCAGAAATTGAAACTTAGAACAAGAGAGAAAGAGAGATTACATATGCGAGGGAAGATTCGAGAGGGTGAGCATCAACGATGTCGCTCTTGACTCCATGGATTCCAAAGAGGAGCAAATCGTTGTGAACACCTCCGATTTCGTGTGGAATGGTCTTTGAAGCTTCCTCCATCTTCGAGAGGGTCATGGGTTCGGTTGCTGAAATGGCGAGGGAAGTCAGAGATCGAAAAGCAACCAACCACCTCCTCTGCGATTCATAGAACGGGAAGGTACGGGGACCTCGATTCGCACCAGATCCAACCCTCTTCCCTTCGATTCAAGCTTTTTTTCCTTCTTTTGGGTTCAAACAATGAGTTTTTTCTGGGTTGAGAATCGATTTCTAGGTTGAGAATTAATTTCTTGGTTCTCCTTCTCCTATTACGGTGAGGAACGAAAATGTTGGCTAGGTTGATAGCTGGAAGAGGCTGCTGAAGACTATGGAGAGATGAAGATGGAGAAGATAATAGCTATGGAAGTTGATGGTTGCTGGGAGGAACGAAGAGGAAGGGGATAGATTCAAGAGTTCTCTGATTTTTTTAATTTTTAATTTTTATTATTATTATATATTACGTGGCAGCCAAGTGGACCGGTTCATGTGTCATTTAACGTGACACATGGCATTTTCCGTCGCAGGCACTAACGGAAATTTGAGATAAGGACTCATGTGACCGACGTCAAAACTTTCAGGTATTTTTTAAACCATTTATGAGTTTAAGGGACTACTATGACCGGCCCCAACATTATTAGGGACCAAAATGGTGATTCACTCATTACTTATATAGTACTTCTATATTTGTTATACTCTTGGCGTATAAGTACACACTAGAGGCATTTTTCAAGTACATCTACCTTCTAACATTAATCATTATTTCTTCCTCAGATTTGTTGACTTGAGCATTAGAGTGCCTTGCAGATATCTCATCTTCAGTGCCACTTGATCGCTTGATACGAGAAGACGAAGTCTGTCCACAGAGGAGCGGTCCGACAAATTGGCCCTTCAACACAACCATGTGTCTGTATTTCAGACCGGTAATCTCTTACCATAACATTGACGTCGTCTTTGGGAAATCAATAAACAATTTTCTCATCCATCTCAACTATGACGATACAAGAAGGAAACATAACGAAACCTCACACCATCCTGAGAAGGAGTACTTGTCACAATCAATAAGCAACGAGTCCACAAAAACGGTGATCTCGTGGGAGGTGGATCAACCACTACCATAGTCGTTATCGCTGCCTCAATCACCCTTGGAGGACGACACCGCACGTGTCTCTGTAGCTCTCCGTGATGAACTCATTGCTTCATTAATAGCGCAACTGCAGTGAGAAAGGGAGCAAAATCAGATGTCGGTGGTGCTTTAGCCAGTAAAAAATGACCCAATGTAACCTTTGTTTCCCTAACTAGATTTCCATGAAGTGTACCTCTTCCCGATGTGCAAGCACCACCTTTGTTTACCTCCTAGGAGAAATCCTCACCTATTCAGCCAGACAACGTAACCATTCAAAAGCCTATGCAGCATGTAGAAAAGATGGTTATGTCCTAGAATCAAGGGAGCAAGCAAGTAGTCTCTACTATCAGCCAGAACATCACTCAGGCTCCTATAATTTCTCACATAGGAGATGTGATAGACATGACAAGTCTCGATGAAGTCGATGGGTCTTTTCCTTTTCTAACTCCTTAATCGTCGGCCTTGGTTGTTATACCACTCTCAAACAAATTTTGGAAGACACCTGCGGTCGAACCCTACACATGAACAATCGACTCTCGAGAGCACCTCAATGTTTTCGATAGCAAGAAGAGCAGCCTCGGAACTCCACGTGCAATTATGTGTCAGATGTTCCCGTGAAGCTTGCGAGGGGATGCCCTCAAATGGTTCCAAACCTTAACGCCTAGATCTGTCACAAGCTGATGAGACCTATCAACCCAGTTTTTCACTACTAGATCAACAAAAAAGACTTCCCAAGAACTTCTCATTCCTTGGATCGCATCACGCACACAAAAAAATGCCCCTTTGCTTGTTCCTGTCTAGTCCATATTAGACTCACTTGTAACGCCGTGAACTCCTCTGTTGTCTTAAATGCAATGATGTAACACAAGAAAGAGAGGTTTGAATTGTGTTCTAATAAAACTTTTGGTTTTAAAACGATTATATGTTTATAAAACGTTTTCACAATCGTTTAGTGCATAGGATAAAATAGCAGAATAATAAATGATAAAAGCACAAGCAACATATTGTGGTTCACCCACAAACGATGAGGTTACGTCCATTCCTTGGCTTGACCAAGATTTTACTAAACAATTATCAAGGACTTCTCCTAACCAAGTATTCTACAAGACTTCTCCTAATTAAATATTCTAAGGACTTCTCCTTCACCAAGTATTATATAGGACTTCTCCTAACAGTCTTTTTCAAGATCGTTTGCTTCTACATGGTTCTCTTCTCACAAGAGGGGTGGTAGAAAATGCTAAGCACAAGAACTACAGAGTATTGGATAAGATTTGACTCTATGATATAATTTGTGTTCTAGATCTAGAGAGAGTGTGGGATAAATATTTGACTCTTAGGAATTTCTCTCAGACGATGTGGGGACTTTGATTGTCATTGAAACTCTTTCGTTGGAAGTTCTTCTTCTGAAAAATCTTCAAGTCCTCCTTTTATACTCAAGTGCTTCTAGGGTTTGTTGATAGTCGTTGGAGCGTATGGAGCACTTCAAGTTCTAGCCTTTAGATCAAACAGTCTTCTCCTCAGGTGCATTAAATGTGTTGTGTCCTTTGACTGAGACTTGTTGCTACAAAATGTATCTTGTTAGCCGGTACGTAGCACTTCAAGCTTTGTTCCAGTCCTTTTGTGAGAGAAAGAGAAAACTTGATCATGACAACATTGTACTTGTTTCCTTAGTTAATGTGCTTCGTAGAGTATCAGGTGATTCCTTGCACTTGACTTTCTCCTCAAGAATGTTAGAGAGATTTTTCCAATTTGAATATGATGCTCATTCTCTAGACATTGCTTCCATTGGTCAGCTTTGAGATAGACGATAAAAATATTCATTGAGTGTCGTCTTCTCTTGGGCAGACGATCTAGCAGATTTGACTTTTCTTCGCTAGTGCAGATTGTCTTGTAGCTATGACCATCCTTCTATTGTGTGGACTGTTTTTTGGCATTTCTTACACTTAATCATCACACAGTGAGGGATGTGAGTCATAAGTGTTGTTTCTGAAATATAATTCATATGAAATTTTTAACCATTACTCTTATACTCTTGAAAATTGTTATCATTCAAAATAAGATAAACGATGTATCTAGCGTTTGAACTTAACATTGTCATCAATTGCGTGACCTGACAACCACCTCCAAAGGCTCGAACTACCTTGTTTGCCTCGTCTCTAGCCATCTTCCGCGAGCAGAGCCATTTGTATCGTTGATCAATTAGTTGTAGAAACCCCCACCGCGCTAGAAATTGTCGCGCCGCGAAGGCCACCTCAATCGTTGAAGTCGCGGACCTCTAAGAGGCTCATTACTGTTCTGGCCACCTTCCCCTATATCTTCCTCTCTCCGACCTTTCACATTCTCTCCTTCCCCCCTTTATATCTATCTTTGGGGGAACTTTCAAGAGGATGTAGGGGCTTTACTTTGTTGTTTTGAATAGGGGCGGATGTGTTAGGTTTAGCCTAGGTTGAGGAGGTGGCTGGGTCGCTTGGTCCCTTCATAAGAATTGTAAATGGAAACAACATCTTTCAAATGCCGCTAATTTCATACAAAACGAACATCTACTTCTCTAGATATAAGCTATTGTTTACACCATCCTCAAATATGTTCACTATTTTTTTACTCTTTGACACATATTTTGACTATCCAAGCCTTAGAATTGGAAACAATGTTGATGGAAACTATACAAACATTGTTGGTTTCTATACTAACATTGTTGATGGAAACCTATTCTTTCAAATCTCCTATAAAACGAACACCTACCATTCCATGAGATTTTTTACTAACCAAAACTAATTTTGTACATATACATCTAAAAATTTCTCTCACTAAACACTAACTTTATACCCTACAAAATCATATACAATGCATGACTTTTCTGTTTGAATTGAGGAAGCTTCGATAGAGCTTGTTTCCTTTGTGGAAGATGATGCTCAGGCCGTTATGACCCGTGTTGTTGCTTAGTATAATTGGTTAAGTTTAAAAACAGGTCGTCTCTTCTAAGCCTCAAACAAAAGCACACAATTGGTCTCGAAACAAACCTGCCTGAAGCAAAGATGAAGAGCCAAAGAGAGAGACCACCGAAATGACAGAGCCTCTGCAATCATCAAGGAGAGGGCCACCATTGTATCTAAAAAAGCTGAAGCAATAACCTCTCCACAATCTTCTCGGGCGACAGAGCCAAAGCCAACTAAATCAGAAGCAACAACGAAATCATCAAAGTTAACATTCACCGCCCCAGAGGGAGGTCGCGACCAAACCTACAGAAGATCCCTAGGAGTAGGGCCAATAACATAGCAATTAAGTGAAAGTTAAATTAAAGATTCTTTTTGGTCAAAAATTAAAGAAATTTTTTTGGATTAAAGACTTATCAAATCTTCTGTATGGGCCATAAACTAGGCCGGTTAATTGGATTGCGCCGGTTGGGCTTTTTTATAAACTCAATTGACATGTGTTCTCTTTCTCTATAACCTTCAAAGCTGAAATTAGGGTTTTGTTACAGTTCTCTGTAAGAGTGAATTGCAGCTGCAATTGAAGATTCACTATCTAGTCATCTCAGATTTGTATTCCCATTCGACTCGTTCCTTTGTTGTCATAGCGTTTGTGTTGCGATTTCTTATCTCTCCATGAATCCGTTTTTTCTCTGTTGTTTGGGAGATTACTGGGCAGCTTAATTTCTTCAACAAGATTCGATTTTGATTTATGGGTTTGCCTTTTCTTGTCGATTGATACAATGGGTGTGTGTTATATCCAACTGTGATGAGCTCTACAGACCTGTAATGATTTGCGGGTATGATCGCAACCATTTATGAACATCTAAGGGACTGAGTTATAATTGATTCGCCCTGAGATTTTCGATCATTATAGCTTGTTTACTACTCCCTTCGTCCCTAATTATAAGCTAAAGTTGTAAAAATCACGCTTATTAAGAAAGTCTTAATTGATGCATTGGTTTTCAAAAAAAAGGTACAACTTTCCATGTCTACCCCTATTTAAGATAGCACTTTTTAATCATTATACTACTAATAGTGCTCTACTACCAATAAATGCAAGGATAAATATGGAAAGAAATATTAGCTTTTACAACTTTAGCTTATATTTAGTGACAAAACATAAGTCTCAACTTTAGCTTATAATTAGGGACGGAGGGAGTATGATTTTGTGTTTTGTTGGTTTTCAATTGAGTATTTATTGTTAATTGAAGTTTAAATGTCTTCAGGTTTCGATGTTGTGGTTTTCACTCTGTTCAGCAATGCTTTATAAACACAGGAGTTGGTGGTTTAGAATCTATATGATTAACTTGTTGAGTTGAGATTTGTATTTGGAAGCCTTTGGGTTTGAGTTGTTTTTTTGCAGAGGATCCAATTTACTTGTTGGTGATGGTTTTTTGAATTTTACTGTGGTCTTATGTTATGGGGTGTTGAAGGTTTGATTGGTGAATTGTAGCTATGGTAGATTGTGATGAAGCAAAGAATTTAATCCAACACTTGATCTGAGTTAATTAAGTGATTGTAAACTACTTTTCTGCTCCTGAATCTGCTAGTGGTGTACATTTTCTTTGTTCACTAATCAAGTGAATCCAATGATGGATTTTATAGTTTTTAGGCTTTGTTTGGAATGGGGGATGGAGTGGAGTGGAGTGGTGGGGAAGGAGGGAGTGATCCATTGTTTGTTTTATTTAAAATATGATGGAAGGGAGTGGTAAGTAGTTGTCCAAGATCCATCATGCTCCATTACTTTCCTTCATATTTGCTCCCCCCAAAATTGGATGGAAATGAATGGAAAGAAAAACTAATCACTTAATTAAATTATGAAAATACTATTCTACCCATGGTAACCTCCATACATAACTTCTCCTAGTTGGTTGCCCTAACTTTCTACCATCACGTAACAATCTGGCTTTCTCCTTTGCTTTGCTTTTGCCATTGAAGATTGAATCTTTTGATTCTTCCTGTATCAAATATTTTGTAGGCAATCTTTCTATACACGATTTTTTTTGTAAAATCTAAAATTAATAACATTCATTTACTCCAAAATTGTAAAACGAGTACAAAATCCATAGGTCATAGCTATGAAAAACAGTCTATTTCGAACAATATCCATGTGAATGCAAGTACAAACCAACCAGTTTTAATTTAAATAAAACCACACATGCAGCAGATCTTCTTGGGCATATGGACAACTCTTTTTCCATTTCAAGTTTTTCCTCAGGCTTTAACCAAGCCAGACACCATATTGTCATAGTTTGTAAAGATGTTGAGTTCTGTATATGTAAATTTGAAACTTGTTGGTACTTGGTATGCTCATGTCTTCACTACTCGATGGGAATATAGGAGCATGCATGTTCCAGTTGTTAGACACACCAGATCATAAGATATTGAATATTGGCTACCAATTTTCAATTGCTTTTTCAGGTTGTCTTTTATTTTAAAATCAGGGTAATATAGGGTGGTGTTGGTGTGCTAGGTTGTTCTGGGTGTTTTTTTTGGGTCTTGTTCTAACTTTCTGGTGAGGGTGTTGCTGCGCCCCCTTCTGGTTTTTCTCCCTTGCAGGATTGGGCTTTTGGATGATTTTTTCCTTGTCCTTGCGGGGTTTGGTTTTTGTCGGGTGGGCTTTTGGAGGCTTTCGGGTGCTTATTCGGTTTTTCGCTTAGTCATTGAGGGCTTTTTCTTCTCTAGGTCTTGGGGTTCTTCTGTTTTTCCTTTTTTTTTTTTTTTTTTGCTTTGTGGCTTAGGGGTGCTTATTCGGTTTATTTAGCCAGTTTTTTGTTCCCTTTGAGGAGGGGTGTTGAATCTTGTCTATTTTCCCATTTATTTATGAAGATATATATTTTTGCTTTCTAAAAAAAAGGGTAATATAGGAATAACAAAAATTATAACCCATTTCGCTCCGTTCATTATCCAAACAATGCAGTGGTAACTTGTTCCGCTCCGTCATAAAATAACCAAATAATGGAATGAAATTTTTATTCAATTCCGCTCCGCTCCATTCCGTTCCATTATATTCCATTCCGCTCCGCTCCATTATACTCCATCAATCCAACATAGCCTTAGGGTTGTTTTAAGTTTTTTCACCCTCAAATTAATTGATTTGTTTTTTTGGTTATAGAGAGATGTTTCTTTATATTAGATTGGATTTATTTAAGTCTTGAGGTTTGGTGCATATGTGCTTTCCTTCAAGTTTCTTGCTTAATTTTTTTATCTCACATCAAGTGATGAAATTGGAAAAATCTTAGGACACCTTCCTACACAGCAGATATTGCTGTGGATGAGAATGAAATTTCCATGCTGATGATGTGCTGAGAGTTTAGATGCATATTCATTTAATACACTTGCATTATCTTGAACTTTTATTTCTTATTTTGGTTTATTCTTGCAGACAACATTCTTTTCTTTCCATTCTGTCCTTAATTCCTTGGCATCACAGATTGACTAGTAGTAGATACTATCCGAAGAAGTGTTATCAGACAGGAATTAGTGATTTGCAATCAACAACTATTTATTCAACACAATTTTTAATACGTGAAATTTGCGTCTTTTAAAAACAAAAAATTGTCAACAGGAATATATGAGTGTCTTTTTGAAAAAAAAAAATTGAGTGTCTTATAAGAGTGTGTTGCAGATTGGAATAATATATTAGGATGTGGAGTGGAGAATTCAGAATGCAGAAGAAAATGTGTTCATTATACATATATTATTTTTTCTGTTTTGTTAAGTTTACATTAATAAGAGTTTAATTTTGATGCAATGATAGTGTAAAGATTTATACCACTTCAACCAAATAGATTTTAAAGATATGCGGCATTAAATCAATTTAATTGTTTGTGGTTACAAGTAAGGGCAATACCCCGCACCAATAAATTTGATTATACAAAATTAAATTAAACAAAAACTGTTCTTCTCATAAATATAATTGTTTGGTTTGAGTGTATATTTTATTTTTCTTAAATAATAAAAACTCGATCATAAATTTTTTCATGAATATTGAACAAATCCATAATATATACATTCAGGGGTTTTTCTAGGTCTAATCATCGCATACGTGGCATCTCATGATTGGCTAATTTCATTAAAAATCCTACATGGCAATCATTCATCCTTTCCTCTTAATGTACACCCTTCTCCTTAACCTACACTCCTCTCTATTTAAAAGCCTATATAAGACTCTTATTCTTCATTCATCTTTCCATTATTTGGATTTCTCCTTAACCTACACTGCTCTTCAATCATCTCCTGCGTTTTGTATTTTTTGAGCCTTTCTACATGGCTTCAAGATCTCATTTTGTGGTTCTTCATGATTATACAAGGTATGTACTTTTTCTTATCTGAAATCAATTTTTCATGTCTTTGGTGTGTGTTATTGTAATCTAATCTCATTCCTTCAAAATTCATGTTTTACTAACCCTAATATGCTATTCTCCTCATTCCCTTTCAACAATTTTTTTACAGGATTATGGTGTCATTAGACCTATAGACGCTGAAAATAACAATTTCACAGTATGGATCAAGGGTATATTATTATTATTGATCCCGTGAGTGTTCTGCAAATTAATGGAAATTAGAGGCGGGGACATAGTTTATTTTAGGTTTGAAAGAATAGCAAATAGAATTATTGAAGTTAATGTGGTGTATGGAAATATTATAAAGTTGTTATTAATTCCAAAATTTAATCAGTTGTTGTTTTGTCTTGGGTATCTTTTCGTGGTTTTGTTTTTCTCAATCTCCATGAGAGGATTGTTCTCATGATTTACTTTATTTATCAAATAAAATCCAAGATTAATTGTTATTTTTTACATTCTAGAATTGTTCTCATGATTTACTTTGTTTTTCCTTTGTTTTACACGTACAACTTTTTCCTTGACTTCATCACTTTATCTTGTGGGTTGAATCAAGTTTGATATATTTGACAATTTTGCATTCACCGGCGATTTATAATAATAAGATACCCATATATGTCCAATGGTGCTTCTTTTCTTTGTCATCCTTTTACGGTCAAGATCCAAACAAGATTATATATAAAAAAGAACTTTAGTCAAATACCAAAAACACTTTTTTACCATACATTTTTAAAAATAAAAATTATTTTTAATAGCCAATTTAAGTAAATCTAATATCAATATCATTCATGTCAAATTATTGCTTTATACGATTTTTTTAAAAAAAAATCCCTTTTGAAATAAGTTCCACTTTTAAGATGAAAAAAAAAACGTTTAAATAATTAATTACGAGAATCCCATTTTCCTTGGTTTTAAAATAATTTCAAATTTTAAAATGATAAGAAAAGGTAAAGAAAATTAATTACTTTTTAAATTCGGTAGCCAAGTTTTATATAAGGAAAAATATTTTCGAAATTAATTATTTATTTCCTTCAATTTCCTTATATAAATCACTTAATTATATTAATTTCCTTATTTAAAATCAAAAAAGACATTAAATATCTTATGGAATAAATGTTATTTTCATATTTTTTAAACAAGGAAATTTAAAATAATTAAATAAATTTTAATGCATTGACTATTTATTTAAGGAAAATGGACTGGGCGAGCCCCTAGAGGGGCAACGCCCAGCATGTATCCCGCCCTGAGGTGGGGCCCTGGCCTTCAGATGGGCCTTGATCTCGGAGGCCCAATTGGCCCAATAGGTAGTACCCAAGCTCTATAAATAGGAGGTAGTTATCAATTGTAAGGGACTTTTGGCTCATTGGATAAAATAACATATGAAATTCAGCATTCTCTCTCTTACTCTCTCTCTCTAGCACAATCTCTCTACCCTTAGGTACTATACCTTCCCTCAATGTTCATTCCCAGAACATTTGGCGCCGTCTGTGGGGACCGTAAATTTTCTACTCCCATTCACGTGGATTGATTGTGCATGAAGTTACTTCTGATTGTGATTAGGCAACTCTCTGGTTTTCCGATTTTGATTCTGTGACTAGTGTTGGTTTTCCGATCGAGTTTGCATCGTTTCTGGTTTAGATGGAGACTCGACGCAGGAGGCAACATCATTCACCAATGCGACAGCGGATTTCGCCGCCTCGGCGGCCTCATCGTGTGGACCTGGATTCTCCGGTGCGAACGGCAGGAGTACAGTCGCCCTCTCATCCTCCATCACCACCACCTCCTCCATCGCCTTCACAGGTGGGATCTCGGGAGCACTCACCAGGGAATTCACCTGCTCCGGAACAACAACCGGCGGTGACGCAGGAGCAATGGCGCCATTTGATGCGCAGCATTGGCAACATCCAGCAGCGGAATGAGCATCTACAGGCTCAGTTAGATTTCTACCGTCGCGAGCAGCGAGATGATGGAAGCAGAGAAGCAGATTCCGTGGCTGAGTTCCGTCCGTTCTCGGAAGATGTCGAGAGTGTGGCGATTCCGGATAACATGAAAACGTTAGTTCTGGATTCTTACAGCGGAGATTCCGATCCGAAAGATCATCTACTGTATTTTAATACGAAAATGGTGATAATTGCGGCGTCAGATGCGGTGAAGTGCAGGATGTTTCCATCGACGTTCAAATCGACGGCAATGGCGTGGTTCACAACTTTGCCGCGTGGATCGATTTCAAATTTCAGAGACTTCTCATCCAAGTTTCTAGTGCAATTCTCGGCGAATGAGAATCAGCCGGTGACGATCAATGACCTATACAATATTCGCCAGCAGGAAGGGGAGTCACTGAAAGAGTACATGGCAAGGTATAGCGCGGCGTCGGTAAAGGTAGAGGACGAGGAGCCTCGAGCTTGTGCTTTAGCATTTAAAAACGGTTTGCTGCCGGGAGGGTTGAACAGCAAATTGACACGTAAGCCGGCGCGCTCGATGGGAGAGATACGTGCTCGTGCCAGCACTTATATTCTCGACGAGGAGGACGACGCTTTCAAAAGAAAGCGCGCGAAGTTGGAAAAGGGCGACACGTCGCCCAAGCGCGTGAAAAAAGATAGGAGCGGCGAAGATAAGGGGGATGGCAAACAGCAGAGGCCAGGTGAGGGGAAGTCGGTATTCAAACCGACCAAGGAACAGTTGTATCCACGGCGCGATGATTATGAACAACGTCGGCCTTGGCAATCTAAGTCTCATCGCCAGCGGGAGGAAACTGATATGGTGATGAACACAGATGTATCGGATATGCTCCGAGGGGCAAGCGACGCAAATCTAGTGGATGAGCCGGAGGCCCCAAAGTATCAGCCACGGGACGCCAATCCCAAGAAGTGGTGCGAGTTCCACCGGTCCGCCGGGCATGATACGGATGACTGTTGGACTTTGCAGCGGGAGATTGATAAGTTGATTCGGGCGGGATATCAAGGAAATCGTCAAGGCCAGTGGCGCAATGGTGGCGATCAAAACAAAGCGCACAAGCGGGAGGAGGAGCGAGCGGACACTAAGGGCAAGAAAAAGCAAGAATCAGCGGCTATCGCCACAAAAGGGGCTGATGACACGTTCGCTCAACACTCAGGACCGCCCGTCGGGACCATCAACACCATCGCCGGGGGATTTGGCGGCGGTGGCGACACTTGTGCGGCGCGTAAGCGCCATGTTCGTGCCGTTAATTCCGTTCATGAGGTCGCTTTTGGATTCGTACACCCTGACATAACAATCTCGATGGCGTACTTTGAGGGGATAAAGCCTCATAAGGACGACCCGATTGTGGTGCAGTTAAGGATGAACAGTTTCAACGTTAGAAGGGTACTCCTGGATCAGGGTAGTTCGGCTGATATTATCTATGGTGATGCATTTGACAAGTTGGGACTAACTGACAATGGTCTAACTCCATACGCGGGAACCTTGGTAGGTTTCGCAGGGGAGCAAGTAATGGTGCGGGGATACATTGATCTAGACACAATATTTGGGGAAGACGAGTGTGCTAGGGTTTTGAAGGTAAGGTATCTGGTTCTCCAGGTGGTAGCATCCTACAATGTCATCATTGGGCGAAATACATTGAATCGCCTTTGTGCTGTAATTTCGACAGCCCACTTAGCGGTCAAGTATCCGCTAAGCAGTGGAAAGGTGGGAAAGCTGAAGGTGGACCAGAAGATGGCGAGGGAGTGTTACAATAATTTCCTTAACTTGTACGGCAAGAAGAGTGCGTTGGTTGGTCATAGATGTTATGAAATCGAAGCTTCGGATGAAAATCTCGATTAGGCGGTGAGCAAATTCTGGCGAGCACGTTTGCTTTGGCGAGCTAGTGTTGTTGGCGATGGAGTTCGACGGCGAGAGAATGTCGTTGGCGTTGGAATCTAGCAAGCACGTTTTACTCCGGCGGCGGAATTCTGGTGGGCACGTTTTGTTTTGGCCATGGAAGTTTGGCGAGTAAAGCGTTGCTATGGTTAAGATCGCTGGCCAACAAATTTTTCCAATTCCTTCAAACTTTTCCTCCATCTTTCATTCGATTCCCTTCTCAGTTGTTGTATTTCCTAATTTTCTTATTTTGAAGTTGGTATTAGAAGTTATATTGTCTTCACTGGTTTTGATTCAGACAGAGAGGAGCAAATCGGATCAAAGAGAAAGAGTGGGTGAATTGAGGCACACCATTAAAGTTTTGTGAAACTTGGAAGACTCTTCCATAAGCGGTTTGTTATTGGGTGGGACAAGCTCCTGATGGCGCGATTTAGTTACAAAGTGAAACAAGTTTCACGATGAACTAAATTAGCCCCGGAAAAGCCCACGTAACAACCGGATTCATTGGCGATGTGTGGGGTACAAATTGCCCATTCTACTGAGCACCGCTTTGGTAATCCAACTGGCCATTGGAACCCAAAGCACTTTGAGTCCCGAAAAGGGACGATCACACCAAGGGTGGCGACCTACCGCTAGGGTGGTGACCTCATGCCAAAGGGTGGCGACCAAACGCTATGGGTGGCGACCTGTAAGACTCAGTTTAGACACACAAAAGTCGCCAAAAGGGTGGCGACCTCACGCTAAGGGTGGCGACCTACCGCAAGAGGGTCGCGACCTACCGCAAGAGGATGGCGACCTACCGCTAAAGGGTCGCGACCTACCGCCAAAAATGAGGGTAGCGACCTACCGCAAAATGGTGGCGACCTACCGCAAGAGGGTCGCGACCTACCGCAAGAGGGTCGCGACCTACCGCCAAAAATGAGGGTAGCGACCTACCGCAAAATGGTGGCGGCCTTACGTTGAGAGTGACGAGCAAGTCAAACTAATTTCTTATAAGGCTAAAGCAAGATGGTGATGACGATGCGGCGGCGACTAAAAGTGTTCGGTGGAAGCATTCCAATATGACTTACAAAATATCCAACGGCGACATAAAAAGCTATGGCGCAGGGTTGCTTAAACATATACGAATGGCGGAAAAGTACACTACAAGGTGACAGTAAAAGATAAAAGTAATGTTAAAAATTACATTATTCATTGTTTTCTTTCTCCTGTTCTTCTTCTTCCTCTTCCTCTTCTTCTTCAGTCGCTGTCCAGAGGTTTTGGTCAATCAGGGGAGGATCGTCGGGACCAACCAGTCCTGCGGCGGTTATCTCTTTCATTACTCCCATGGCGCTAAAGTCAAAGTTCGGGTACAAATGTTGGGCCTGATCTTTGGCGAGGTAGAAACCGCGCTCGCGGTTGTCAAGGGCGATGTCAGCGGCTTGTTCCCTCGCCTCAGTGGCTTTGGCCTTCTCCGTCGCCAGCTCGTCCTCTAGACTTTTGATCTTTGCCAGTTGGGAAACAATCTCAGCATCTTTTGTGGCGAGGGCCTCGGCATGAGTTTCGGTCGCTTTCTTGATCTCCTCGGACGTAGCCTGCATCACCGCCTCCATGTCAGATTTCGCCAAGGCCAAGGACTCCGCAGATTTTTTCTCTTGCTCCGCCAACGCCTTTTTCACTAACTCCAGCTCAGCGCGCAGTATGGCAAGCTCTGACTCCTTAGCAATCAGCGCCTCGCCTCGGGCGATCAAGTCCTTCTCAGCTTGCTCTTTTTCCTTCTTGCAAGCTTGAAGGCTTGCATCAAGCTCATCTGCTTCTTCCTTCATCAGCGCCAGCTGATCCTCCAGCTCGCCGATTTTAATCCCCGCCGTGCCAATCATCTTGTCGGCATAGACTTTGTCTTTTCCTGCCTGCGTCGCCAGTTTGTCGAAACGCTTTTCCCAAGCAGCGGCGGCTTCTTGATGCTTCGCACTTTCGGCCTTCAACCGCTCAGCTTCAACGTTGGCGGCATTGAACTTCTCAAACGTGTGAGCAAAGATGCACCCAGCGCGTAGGAGGCAAGCAAGAGTCTCCTCCTTGGTGTCATTCAGGCGATGCACCCAGCGCGTAGGAGGCAAGCAAGAGTCTCCTCCTTGGTGTCATTCAGGCCCCGACTCAAAACTTCTTTTTCTATGACGTCACGGTTGAGACCAGCAAGTAAGAATTCTGAGGGTTCAACGGCGTTGGGGAGCATATTATAATAGCTTGAAGAACCGACCTCGGGAGCAGGGGCTTGTTCAATTTGAGCCGCTTCAGAGGTAGTGGCAGCGCCAGGACAGGATTTTTCCCCTTGATGAGGCGGGGAAGGCATGGAGCCCGCATCACGTGTTGAGGGCGGGCTAGGAGGCGCCTCTTGGCGAGGGGGAGACTTTGGGGTTTCATTTTCTTTTTCCTTCTCTCCAATAGGAGTGTCGGAAGACGCAGCAGCTTTTGTGGCGTTAACGCCGGCGGAGGCGGCTGTGGCGCCAACAGAGGACTCAGCGGCAACAGCAGCGGTCGCACCGGCGGAGGCAGGAGTAGAAGCTGGTACGGCGGTTGGCTCGGTAGCTGCGGCGACGGAGGCTTCAGCGACATTTTTTCCTTTAGGCGCAGCAGCAGTGGTGGGCTGAGCGCCAGGGTTGGATGTGCCGGCGCCGGAGGAAGTTTTGGCCAATCTTCTCCTCTTGGGAGCTTTGGTGCTCTCGGCTTGGTTCTCAGCACCGCCCCGTTTTTTCGCGTCGCCCTCAGTGTTGAATTTTGGGGAAAAGCGAGCCATTCTCCTCTCGCGGGCCTTCAGGAGCTCGGCGTTCGTGAAATTCATATCTTCTGTAACAATAAAAAAAACGATCAGTGACAACATAGGAGTCGAGAAAGGAAATGTCAATAATAAAAGTGAGCTAT
Source organism: Lotus japonicus (assembly GCF_012489685.1). Taxonomy (NCBI): domain Eukaryota; kingdom Viridiplantae; phylum Streptophyta; class Magnoliopsida; order Fabales; family Fabaceae; genus Lotus; species Lotus japonicus. The sequence continues at coordinate 35,278,586 of NC_080046.1, read as the reverse complement.
GGGCAACCTAAGTATTTGGGAGTCCTTGAGAGGTCAGCGCCCTCAAGGACTGTTGTGCAGTCAAGGATGGGAAGTGGGGCAAGGAGATTAAGAAAGGCTTTATCGTTGGCGGACAAGGATTCCTCTGAAGGATCGGTGATCCCGTTGGGTTTCTCCGTCCAATAAAGAGGAAAGAGGGCGGTCCCGTCTCTGAGGGTGAATGCCTCTGGGTAGGCGGGATGAACCGCCACACGGAAGTACTTTCGTGCGAAGGAGGACTTCGCGTTACTTTTGTGAGGATGCAAACACTTCCGGCCGGCTCGGGCCTTCAAGGAAATCCATCCTTTGTTTTTGATGGACTTGGGGTCGACGTCGTAAAGGTAGAAGAAACTGGTGGGGGATGGGGCGATGCCGACAGCGGCGCTTAGGATTTCAAAACATCGAATGAAAGCCCAGGCGTTAGGGTGGAGTTGACAGGGAGCCGCGTTGATGTCGCGGAGGACGGTTTGGACAAAGGGCGAGAAAGGAAGCCTGATTCCAAGCTCGCTAAACATGTATTCGTACGCAAAGAAGAAATGGGATCTCTTTACGTCGCCGTCTGGCTTGTGAAGCCAGGGGCGATCCCCGGGACTGCAAACCCAGATCCTGAGTTTGGCGTTAAACTCATCGTCATTGGACAAGCCACCCAGGGAGTTCACGAATTGCACAATGGGATCGCTGTCTTGGAAGATGGAAGGTTGATCTATAGCCTCGTGTTTGGGGGCTACTTGGACTGGAAGGGGCAGAGTGGCGTAGGTTTTTAGTCGGTGAGCTGGGATCTCCGGAACCTCTAAACGGAGGCCGCCGGCAGCGGTGGAGTCAGGGTCGCTTTCGGAGGAGGAAGAAGAGTGATTAGGGGAGGTAGGGTTTGAAGCCATTTTTAGAAGACAGTGAAGTGAAAGAAAGGAAAAGATCAGTATGTGTGCGATGTAAAGATAAGGACAGTGGGACTCACCGGAGTAGGATGTGAAGAGTGGGTAGCGGAAAGGGTGATAAGCGACGGCTCCGGGGCGGCAGTGGGCAGAAGGAGTTTGGTAAGCGATTAGGGAAGTGAAGAGGGGTCTCGGAAAGGGATGACAGTGGGGAAGAAGGGTTTTTATAGGAGAAGGGGAGAAGCTGGAAGGGTGACGCGTGTTGGACGCGTGTGGAAGGTTGGAAGTCATGATGGTTTTGGGGAGGTGGGTCGCGTGCAAAGGGGAGTTACTGCGCACGATGGGACGGTTATGAAAGGTGAAGTGACGGTTCCGGAGAAAGAGGGAAATTGATGTAACCAACACATCACGTGGGGCAGCCACGTGAGGCAGATTGAAATTTGAAAGGGTTTTAAAATAAGGGAAAGCGCGGAAAGCCTCGCCACTATAAGGATCAAACGTTCATCGCCTGACGATTGACACCAACAACGAAGTTTAGTCGCTCGCCGGGGTCACCGCCAGTCAATGATTGAATGATCGGCACATGACCCATGCCTGCCACCTTTCCCGCCGGCGAGCGATCGTACACCTGCTCCAACTTATCACCAATACAAAGTAGTCGTTCTCGCCGCTTGCGGACTTGTGGACTTGCCAACTCGGTTTGCTCGTCAAGTCAGTGGACTGGGTAACTGAAAATGCTAGTTTCCTTTTGCTCACGCCATGTTGGCGATATAGTTAACTTCTCTTTTCTCAAGCCATGTTGGCAGTGTAGATTCCGGTGTACGATAAGACATGTAACAGCATTTAAAAGACACCCTTAGCTCTCGTACCTCGAGCTCGGTGTCTTGTGGACTAGTGGACTGGGCGAGCCCCTAGAGGGGCAACGCCCAGCATGTATCCCGCCCTGAGGTGGGGCCCTGGCCTTCAGATGGGCCATGATCTCGGAGGCCCAATTGGCCCAATAGGTAGTACCCAAGCTCTATAAATAGGAGGTAGTTATCAATTGTAAGGGACTTTTGGCTCATTGGATAAAATAACATATGAAGTTCAGCATTCTCTCTCTTACTCTCTCTCTCTAGCACAATCTCTCTACCCTTAGGTACTATACCTTCCCTCAATGTTCATTCCCAGAACAGAAAATATTTTCGAAATTAATTATTTATTTTCTTCAATTTCCTTATATAAACCACATAATTATATTAATTTATTTATTTAAAATCATAAAAAACATTAAATGCTTTATGGAATAAATGCTATTTTCAGTTTTTTTTTTAAATAAGGAAATTTAAAATAATTAAATACATTTTAATGCATTGACTATTTATTTAAGACAAATATTTTCGATATTAATTTTTTATTTCCTTCAATTCTCTTATATAAACAACTTAATTATATTAATTATTTATTTAAAATCATAAATGACATTAAATGCTTTATGGAATAAATGCTATTTTCATTTTTTTTGAAATAAGGAAATTTAAAATAATTAAATAAATTTTAATGCATTGACTATTTATTTAAGGAAATATTTTAGAAATTAATTATTTATTTTCTTCAATTTTCTTATATAAATTACTTAATTATATTAATTTCCTAATTTAACATCATAAAAGACATTAAATGCTTTATGAAATAAATGTTATTTTCGTTTTTTTTAAATAAGGAAATTAAAAATAATTAAATAAATTTTAATGCATTGACTATTTATTTAAGGAAAATATTTTCAAAATTAATTATTTATTTCCTTCATTATATAAACCACTTAATTATATTAATTTCCTTATTTAAAATCATAAAAGACATTAAATGCATTATGGAATAAATGCTATTTTCGTCTTTTTTAAATAAGAAAATTTAAAATAATTAAATAAATATTAATACCTTGACTATTTATTTTAGGAAAATATTTTCGAAATTAACTATTTTTTTCCTTCAATTCCCTTATATAAACCTTTAATTTTATTAATTTCCTTATTTAAAATCATAAAAGACACTAAATGCTTTATGAAATAAATGCTATTTTCGTATTTTTTTAATAAGAAAATTTAAAATAATTAAATAAATTTTAATGCATTGACTATTTATTTATGAAAATATTTTTAAAATTAATTATTTATTTCCTTCTATTTTTTCTTATATAAAACACTTAATTATATTAATTTCCTTTTTTAAAATCATAAAGACATTAAATGATTTATGGAATAAATGCTATTTTCGTTTTTTTTAAACAAGGAAATTCAAAATAATTAAATAAATTTTAATGCATTGACTATTTATTTAAGGAAAATATTTTCGGAATTAATTATTTATTTTCTTCAATTCCTTATATAAGCCACTTAATTATATTAATTTCCTTATTTTAAATCATAAAAGACATTAAATGCATTATTAAATAAATGCTATTTTCATTTTTTTTAAATAAGGAAATTTAAAATAATTAAATAAATTTTAATGCCTTGACTATTTATTTTAGAAAAATATATTCAAAATTAATTATTTATTTCCTTCAATTTCCTTATATAAACCACTCAATTATATTAATTTCCATATTTAAAATTATAAAAGACATTAAACGTTTTATGAAATAAATGTTATTTTCATTTTTTTTAAATAAGGAAATTTAAAATAATTAAATAAATTTTAATGCCTTGACTATTTATTTTAGGAAAATATTTTCGAAATTAATTATTTATTTCCTTTAATTCCCTTATATAAACTTTTAATTTTATTACTTTCCTTATTTAAAATCATAAAAGACATTAAAGGCTTTATGAAATAAATGCTATTTTCGTTTTTTTTAATAAGAAAATTTAGAATAATTAAATAAATTTTAATGCACTGACTATTTATTTATGAAAATATTTTCGAAATTAATTATTTATTTCCTTCTATTTTTTCTTATATAAAACACTTAATTATATTAATTTCCTTATTTAAAATCATAAAATACATTAAATGCGTTATGGAATAAATGCTATTTTCGTTTTTTTTAATAAGGAAATTCAATATAATTGAATAAATTTTAATGCATTGACTATTTATTTAAGGAAAATATTTTTCGAAATTAATTATTTATTTCCTTCAATTTCTTATATAAATCACTTAATTATATTAATTTCCTTATTTAAAATCATAAAAGACATTAATGCATTATGAAATAAATGTTATTTTTGTTTTTTTTAAATAAGGAAATTTAAAATAATTAAATAAATTTTAATGCCTTGACTATTTATTTTAGGAAAATATTTTCAAAATTAATTATTTATTTACTTCAATTTCCTATATAGACCACTAAATTATATTAATTTCCTTATTTAAAATTATAAAAGACCTTAAATACTTTATGAAATAAATGTTATTTTAGTTTTTTTTTTTAAATCAGGAAATTTAAAATAATTAAATAAATTTTAATGCCTTGACTATTTATTTTAGGAAAATATTTTCGAAATTAATTATTTATTTCCTTTAATTCCCTTATATAAACTTTTAATTTTATTACTTTCCTTATTTAAAATCATAAAAGACATTAAAGGCTTTATGAAATAAATGCTATTTTCGTTTTTTTTAATAAGAAAATTTAGAATAATTAAATAAATTTTAATGCACTGACTATTTATTTATGAAAATATTTTCGAAATTAATTATTTATTTCCTTCTATTTTTTCTTATATAAAACACTTAATTATATTAATTTCCTTATTTAAAATCATAAAATACATTAAATGCGTTATGGAATAAATGCTATTTTCGTTTTTTTTAATAAGGAAATTCAATATAATTGAATAAATTTTAATGCATTGACTATTTATTTAAGGAAAATATTTTTCGAAATTAATTATTTATTTCCTTCAATTTCTTATATAAATCACTTAATTATATTAATTTCCTTATTTAAAATCATAAAAGACATTAATGCATTATGAAATAAATGTTATTTTTGTTTTTTTTAAATAAGGAAATTTAAAATAATTAAATAAATTTTAATGCCTTGACTATTTATTTTAGGAAAATATTTTCAAAATTAATTATTTATTTACTTCAATTTCCTATATAGACCACTAAATTATATTAATTTCCTTATTTAAAATTATAAAAGACCTTAAATACTTTATGAAATAAATGTTATTTTAGTTTTTTTTTTTAAATCAGGAAATTTAAAATAATTAAATAAATTTTAATGCCTTCTCTATTTTTTATGAAAATATTTTCAAAATTAATTATATATTTCCTTCTATTTTTACTTATATAAAACACTTAATTATATTAATTTCCTTATTTAAAATCATAAAATACATTAAATGCTTTATGAAATAAATGCTATTTTCGTATTTTTTTAATAAGAAAATTTAAAATAATTAAATAAATTTTAATGCATTGACTATTTATTTATGAAAATATTTTTAAAATTAATTATTTATTTCCTTCTATTTTTTCTTATATAAAACACTTAATTATATTAATTTCCTTTTTTAAAATCATAAAGACATTAAATGATTTATGGAATAAATGCTATTTTCGTTTTTTTTAAACAAGGAAATTCAAAATAATTAAATAAATTTTAATGCATTGACTATTTATTTAAGGAAAATATTTTCGGAATTAATTATTTATTTTCTTCAATTCCTTATATAAGCCACTTAATTATATTAATTTCCTTATTTTAAATCATAAAAGACATTAAATGCATTATTAAATAAATGCTATTTTCATTTTTTTTAAATAAGGAAATTTAAAATAATTAAATAAATTTTAATGCCTTGACTATTTATTTTAGAAAAATATATTCAAAATTAATTATTTATTTCCTTCAATTTCCTTATATAAACCACTCAATTATATTAATTTCCATATTTAAAATTATAAAAGACATTAAACGTTTTATGAAATAAATGTTATTTTCATTTTTTTTAAATAAGGAAATTTAAAATAATTAAATAAATTTTAATGCCTTGACTATTTATTTTAGGAAAATATTTTCGAAATTAATTATTTATTTCCTTTAATTCCCTTATATAAACTTTTAATTTTATTACTTTCCTTATTTAAAATCATAAAAGACATTAAAGGCTTTATGAAATAAATGCTATTTTCGTTTTTTTTAATAAGAAAATTTAGAATAATTAAATAAATTTTAATGCACTGACTATTTATTTATGAAAATATTTTCGAAATTAATTATTTATTTCCTTCTATTTTTTCTTATATAAAACACTTAATTATATTAATTTCCTTATTTAAAATCATAAAATACATTAAATGCGTTATGGAATAAATGCTATTTTCGTTTTTTTTAATAAGGAAATTCAATATAATTGAATAAATTTTAATGCATTGACTATTTATTTAAGGAAAATATTTTTCGAAATTAATTATTTATTTCCTTCAATTTCTTATATAAATCACTTAATTATATTAATTTCCTTATTTAAAATCATAAAAGACATTAATGCATTATGAAATAAATGCTATTTTTGTTTTTTTTAAATAAGGAAATTTAAAATAATTAAATAAATTTTAATGCCTTGACTATTTATTTTAGGAAAATATTTTCAAAATTAATTATTTATTTACTTCAATTTCCTATATAGACCACTAAATTATATTAATTTCCTTATTTAAAATTATAAAAGACCTTAAATACTTTATGAAATAAATGTTATTTTAGTTTTTTTTTTTAAATCAGGAAATTTAAAATAATTAAATAAATTTTAATGCCTTCTCTATTTTTTATGAAAATATTTTCAAAATTAATTATATATTTCCTTCTATTTTTACTTATATAAAACACTTAATTATATTAATTTCCTTATTTAAAATCATAAAATACATTAAATGCTTTATGGAATAAATGCTATTTTCATTTTTTTAAATAATAAAATTTAAAATAATTAAATAAATTTTAATGTATTGACTATTTATTTAAGAAAAATATTATTCAAAATTAATTGATTAATTCCTTATATTTCGTTATATAAAACATTTAATTACGTGAAACACGTTTTCTTTCTTTTAAAATAATTTCCATTTTTAAACTGGAAAAAAAAAAATTTAAATAATAATTACGTATTAAATAATCGATTACCTTATATAAAAAAATTAATGACATGAATCCCCTTTTCCTTGGTTGTAAAATAATTTCAAGTTTTAAATTATAAAAAAAAGTTAAAAATATTTAAAAACTTTTTAAATTCGGTAGCTAAGTCTTATGTAAGGAAATTAATTTTCAAAACTATTATTTATTTCCTTCAATTTCCTTATATAAATTACTTAATTATATTAATTTCCTTATATAAAATCATAAAAGACATTAAATGCTTTATGGAATTCAACTCAACTTCCGGGATGATACTTGGTTCCATCAAATTTATGATTTTTCCATAAGTCGCTCACCCTACTCTTTTATCCGATTACCCGATGTCCTAAGTCTAGATGTCGGCTACAACTGTTTAATCGGTGAGACTTTGTTAATTCTTTTTTTCTTTTATGTTTACATTTATTCTATATTTTTCTGATTTTTATAAATTAGAGATGTAATTTGAGTTTTAACTAAAGTTAGAAGAGTTCAAGAATACAATGTCTACGGAAATGTCGAGAAGATCGTTCAATTTGAGCTTTCTGCGGCAGGGTAACCGTATTGGCCTTGATGTGAAAATAATTTCAATCTTTTTTTTAGACCAAAAAGTCTAATGTATTCCATTATTTGATTTTGTAGAGCCAAAATAAAATGTGCTTTGATAAGGAACTTTGTAGATGAATACATTGATTTCGTCTCCACTGGTCGTGCACACGGAGTAGTGGTTTTGATTCCGCTTGGGAAAGTAAAGACGCACCCAGGTATGTTGCGTGTACAATTTTTCATTGTCAAATTAGTGTTTTCAAATTTACTATTTAGTTATTTCTTAATTTATAAAATATATGTTTTTCATCGATGTAGGCATTACTGACAGATATATAGCTGCAATATTTGGTCCAACCAGAATTTTTTATCGAGCAGCTATTTGAAGAAGATTTAATGGTGAAGTAATGCTCCCAGATCGCTGTCTTCACCTTAACAGAATGAAGACCCAATTGCCTTAATAAATTCCAGCAAATTTAGCATTTGAGTTGTAGTGAAATTTTGATGAACTTTGTTTATGTTCTTCACTATGATAAACCTAATTCCTTTGTCAGTACTATTATGATGAACTTTGTTTCTGTTCTTCATTTTTTTTTAGACATTGATAAAAACAATGATTAGTATAGCTCAATCATTTTTTATAAAAACAATACATAGTCACGTATTTAATGATTTTTTTCTATATTAAATTTTAGTTAATTAATAATAACACACATTTCCTATTTTTCAAATTCAAAATTTTAAATCAAGGTCTTTATCAAACTTTAATTTAGAGAAACAAAAAATTATTTTAATTCTTGAATGTTTTTTACTATCTATCTATATCTATCTATCTATCTATCTATATCTATCTATCTATATCTATCTATATATTATATAAAAGAAAAGTTTGGCAACAAGGAGGGTAAAATAGTCATGCAATAAACTATGACATATGAATGAATATTTTACCATGGGTCTTTATGTAATTTTGTAGAATCTTTTCTTGAAAATCAATCATGACCGTTGATTAGTTTTGATCTTGACCGCCCTTGCAATTTATTTAAATAAATTTATTATCATTTAAATCATATAAGTTATGAAATTCTATAGGGCAAAAATAATTAGTTTTGATTCATTGAATTATTAATTCAAACTTAACTAAATTTAACGTTTTAAATTTAAATATTAGTTAATGTGTGATTTTAAAAACATTGATTTTTCATATTCCATTATTTTAATCAACAATTCAACTTCAAAAAAAAAAATCAAAAATTCTCTAAAAAGCATGCATACTTATTTTAAAACAATATTTTTATTTTCTATGTAATTTTTGTGAGTGATACAAATATATTGTTTTATTAGAATTTTTTTTTCTTTATTCTAAATTTTTAGAAATTAAGTAGTTTTGTTTCCATATGTCCAATCAAATATTTATATTTTTTAAAATTTGAGAACACTTTAATGATTTTATGACTTTAAAAAAATTATTGATCTTATAATATTCTAATTGTTTCAACTTTTCTAAATTAATGATTCATGACTTTTCATTTTCCAAAACTCTTCTTCCAATTTCAATTAATTATAAAATTAATACTATTCAATGAATGGAATGAGGAAGATAATTGTTAAGACTTTCCATATCCTTCATAGTTTAGTCTCTAGGTATAAATATTCTTCATCTGTTTGATTTGTCCTCATCTTTCCTTTAACCTCATATACACTTTTGAGCTGCAGAGTTGTCAGTGATTGCAAATCATAATTCTATGCAGAGTTCGTTTTGTTGCTGTGAAATTGGTGAGCTACTAACTTATGTTTTAGGTTTCAAGTTTTGTAAATCCTGCACATAAAATAATGCGATTTTTAGATAGTTTACATATTATGTTATGCTCTTTAGATTTTCTATAAGGATGTAAGATTACGATTTCTGGAACCCTGACTTTTTATGTGATTTATTTTTCTATCTTTGTGCATGTCAATATGTTTTTAATGTGCATTCTTCTTGGTTCAGAAACCAGTTCTAGATGTGAAGTCAATATCTTCTTATATGAGGTCACTCATTGTTGTTGATCTACTCTCTAAGGTATAATGTAACCGATGTGAAGTTTCTCATGCTAGGCTTGGTGTTAGCCATTAAAAAGTTGTATATATCAAGGTAGCCAACTAATTAAACTTTATGAACTCTCATCTTTTATATAGTTTCTTTATACCTTTCTTCTTAGTTTGATTCAATCTTTCCATTACCTATTTATCATCCTTGAAAAATTTGGTATGTGGCATTGAGAAGTTTTGGTGAACATCCTCAAGGGATTGACAACACCTGAAAATTTTCCTTTTAGTGGCCTAATTATTCATTCATACCATTTAACATCTAAATTATCATTGCATAATTTTTTAAAGATTGTTTTGTAGGCTTGGAAGCCCGTTTATTTGGCTTTCTATGTCAATTTTGAATGTTTGTTTCGTTGAGCATGATAGATATATTTTTATGTTATATTTTGGCTCTTTATCAAATTAAGAAAGATTGGTTCTCAATTTTTATCTTCTTAATGAATAAAAGTTTATGCTTTTGGAAAAAGTCCACTTAGAATGTAGATCTATTATGAAGACATTTTGTTTGAATGATTATATGAAAAAAGAATTTCTAACCTTTAAGTTAGATTTTCATAATAAGTAATTTATCAATTTTTTTTTATTAATGACATTTTCTAGACCAAAAATTGAAGGATATTGGTCTTATTTTATTTCCAGGGTCAAATTCTTATATTTATGAAGAAAAACAGAATTAGATGATTGTTTTTAGTATTGAAATATATTCCAATGACATGCATGTTTAGTCTATCATCAACTATTATTCAATAAAATAATTAAAAGTAAAATCTAAAGCATTGGGGAGAATGGCACGGGTGAATATAAAGAAAACTCATAAGTATACTTTAGGGGTTATATAGAAGTTAAAAAATATAAACTTTAAATATTGAATTTAAATCTCACTTCAAAGTTTCTATTGATAACAAAAAACTAAAGAATTTAATCCACAGATTTTTTAACTTCTACATTCCCTTCACATATTCTTATTATTATATTGATGTTATAAAATTTAATTTCTTTACATGGTACTTCATTTTGTTTATAAATTAAAAAATATAAAATTCAAGAATAAATTATTTTAGAAAATAAAAATTGATTATAATATTGTTACAATTAGTCATCAAACTTCACACACACGCATGCACACACATGTATTTTAATAAAAAAATTAAAAATTAAAATATAAGCATAAAAATAGTGGTGACATTGTATGAATTTATATCATTTTTACTTAGGAGTTATGTAGAAGTTGAAAATTTTAAAACATGCGAGATTGAATTTAAATCTCACTTCAAGGCTCCTAAATCCTAATGATGACAAAAAAAAAATAAAGAATACAACTCAAGGGCAAAAAACTTTTACACTTCTACAATTCTGCATACATGTGCTTACTATTATAAGCAAACTTGGACAGTAAGTTCGGCAAAGCCGGAAACAGGGATAGGGGGTCAAGCCTACAGTTAAAGGAATGGAGGTTATAAAATCAAATTACTATTCTTAAAATAAATTTTTTTTGTTTTTAAAATAAATACCTAAAATTCGAAAATAAATTAATTTAGAAATTAATAATGTAAAAACAAAAGGAGGAAAATTGATAAAATAAAAATTATTAATATAAAATAAAAATCTTAAGTGTAGGGACAAAAAACAAAAAATATATGAGGCTTCAAACCAGAAGTTCAAATTCTTAAGTTGTTGAGAAAAACAATTTCATAGCAGATATTAAGCAAAGCGGACGAAACATAGACAAAAAGCTAGCCGATGGATTAGTCAGAACATCCCGCACAAATTGCTAATCAACAGTCTTAATTCAATGGTCAAATCTACTTATTTGTCTTTCCCATGTAAGAAAGCTAAGGAAAGATGAAAGTTGGGAGGTAAAAAGCGATGTGAGACTTAATAACTCAAGTGTGGGTTAAATTCTTGCTAATGCTGCTAGCTACTTTCAGGAAATTCATTCCATCATGTTTTTATGACAATCTTTACAGTTCTATTTCTTAAATTGCATATCAATATTACCAGTCTTAATGCTCAATCAATTGGCTCAACTACAAAAATTATTTTCCTCTCAAATTGTGTCATTTAAATGTGTTTAAGTATATAATTTAGTGGTTACTTGTTATGAATTAATATTTTTTTTTTTTGAGAATGGAAATTATATAAATATCGAGAAGAATACAGTACAAGAGCAAAAAGCAAAGACAAAGCAACAGAAAAAGCAAAGGAAAAAACAAACCAAAGCAGGAAGAAAAAACGAAAAAACAACAAGAAAACAAAGAAGATTGGGCAGCGACGAGAGAGCAACTAGCAGGCACACCATCAGCTTGGGCAGCGATAAAGAGGAGAAGAAAACAAAGTCATCGAACTCTGAAAGAATTGGAACACCACCATAGGGGATTGGACCGATTGCAGCCAGCTTTTGCCAAGGAATCCGCCGCCTCATTTGCTTCCCTATAGATGTGACTCACCTTTGAACATTTGGTTAGCTCCAGCAAGAAATCAATTTGATTTAATTCATTAAGGAGTTTCCATGGCCTATTTAATTTGGAGTTTATCCATCCCACCGCAACAGTCGAATCACTCTCTATACTCACCTCATAAACCATAAATTCCTGGCAAAATTGCAGCGCTTTGAGTATTGCACGAACCTCAGCTTCAAAAGCCCAGCCAAAATCTGAGTTGATAGAGAAATAACCCAAGACCCTGTTTTGATGATTTCTTAGAACTCCCCCCAATCCACTAGGTCCGGGATTACCTTGAGATGCACCGTCAACATTAAATTTGAGGGAACCTGTCGATGGAGGTTGCCACCTTGCTGTCCTAACGCTCGCAGCACTCCTTTTCAATCTGATATTGCAGAAATTTGTACTAAATTGTTCAGTGTTATAAGGGCAGTCCTTCCATTTAGCTTTTACCCACCACCCAATTCGCATAACATGCATATCCCAGACTTCATCTCTGTTGAAAGCTCTGTCTCTGAAAATCAAGTCATTTCTTCCAACCCACAAGGACCAAACCAGAGAATAAGGGATTAATTTCCATAAGATAAGATCAGAATTAACACAAAGAAAGTCCCACTGTTTGGCCAAATCAGCCAAGGAGTTTGGATGTACCCAAGCAACACCTTCTCTTTTTACTATGTCACTCCACATGTTCCAAGACAGCAAACAGTGTAGAAAAAGGTGATCAGCAGTTTCAGGGCCTTGGGAACATAGCGAGCAGAGACCGTTGTCCACCAAGGAAACCCCTCGACTTAGAAGATTTTGTTTACAAGCTATCTTGTTGTTACACCCCTGCCAAAATAGCAATCCCACCTTAGGTGGGACTATTTTCCTCACCTGAGATGGAAGTGCCCAATGTTCTTCTTCAATTAACTTGTCCTCGACCCACTTACATAATCCTTTGACTGAGAATAGCCCTGAGCTTTCAAAATACCAGCAAATGCGGTCCCCGGAACCTCTCGTGGGAAAGTGACTGTTTAAAAGGTTGATGAAGTTGCTGTGTATTTCCACTTCCCAATTAAAGAAGGCTCTCCTGAATGCTAGGTCCCAGGTCCATTTCCCTTGCACAAATACTCCTACTTCTGCCACCATGCTTAGTTTATTCAAGCTCATGGCGAACAACCGAGGAAATCTATTTCGGAGTGGCATGATATCTACCCATGGATCTTCCCAGAATCTAGTATTGGACCCATCTCCAAGGTTGACAATCAGTCCTTCTTTCAATCCTTTGGCTACCAAGGAGTCTTCATTCAAAATGTTCACAATATCTTGCATGAGAATGGACCAGTTTTTACCTTCCACCATAGCCACATGGAAAAACAGCAGCTTAGGATCCAGCGCATATTTTGCAATGAGTAGTCTCCTCCACAAGCTTTTGTGTTCTAATCCGAAGCGCCAAACCCATTTAAGTAAGAGGGCTTTGTTTTTCCATCCTATGAAACCAAGACCAAGTCCTCCATGTTCTTGAGATTGGCAAATCAAGGACCATGGAATCCAAGCGATTTTTCTACCATTCTCTTCCTTTCCCCAAAGGAAACTGCGTAGGATTTTCTCCACTTCTCCAATGACCTTTATAGGTGCTTTGAAAACAGCCATTAAGAACAGAGGAACCGAGCAAAGGCATGCCTTCATCAGTGTCAATCTACCACTTAAGGAGATGAATTTCGAATTCCAGGTCCGCCTTTTCCTTCTGAGTTTATCCAGCATTGGTTCCCAGAAAGAGATGCGACGAGGGTTCCCACCTAGGGGGGCACCAAGGTAGAGTAATGGTAATTGGCCTATGTTCCAACCATAAAGACCAGCCACTCTTTCCACCTCAGTAGCATCGACATTGCAACCGATTAGAGTTGTCTTCTGCAGATTCACTTTGAGTCCGGACGCAAAGAGGAATGACAATAAAGCATTGCAAAGCATATCTATTTGGTCCTCATCTTTCTCACAAAACAGTAGTGTGTCATCTGCAAACTGTAAGTGGTTCAAAGCTAGATCGGTTCCAATTCTCACACCACAAAAAATGTGATCGCCTAGGAGTTGGTTCAGCATGCAAGATAGTCCATTTGCACAAAGGTTGAATAAAAGAGGGGATAACGGGTCGCCTTGTCGAAGCCCCTTTTCCATTTCAAAGAAGCTTGTAGATGAGCCATTAACCAAGACTGACAGAGTAGCCGTCGATACGCAAGTACGAATCCAATTAATCCATCTCTCACCGAAATTCATTTCCTTGAGAATATCAAGAAGGAAGTCCCATTCCACATTATCATATGCTTTGGCGAAATCAAGTTTTAGTAGAAATCCACCTCCTTCTCTTTTTTTCAAGAAATCTACCACCTCATTGGCGATTAAGATGCAATCTGAAATTTGTCGCCCATGAGTGAAAGCAAATTGGTTCTCTGAGACCAGCAAAGGGGTAACTGTTTGTAATCTCGCTGCTAGCACCTTAGAAATCAGTTTATAAGCACTACCAATCAAACTGATTGGTCTAAAGTCTGAGACAGCCGAGGGATTAATGTGTTTTGGAATTAGAGCTATGAAGGTAGCATTGAGGCCTTTTACTAACTTCCCGGTGCTATGGAAATCATCAAAGAATTTCACCACATCACCCTTGACTACGCTCCAGAACTGTTTGAAGAAATTCAAATTAAATCCATCGGGCCCTGGTGCCTGATTCCCATCACAAGATTTCAGAACTTCCCATATCTCCTTCTCTGTGAAACTGATTTCCAGCCCAGCCTTCTTGTCATGACTCAGCTTTGGAAGATTTGGGCATCTTAATTTCGGCCTTTGTCTATTATCCCTTGTGAAGAAAGTTTGGAAGTGGCTGAAAATTGATTCTTTGATCATATTGGGGTCTACAACAGTATCACCCCCAACAACAATGTGGGATATCAACTTCTTGGCCTTGCGGATTTTGCATGTGGAGTGAAAGTAAGAAGTGTTTCTGTCCCCTTCTTTAAGCCATTTGACCCTGGCTTTTTGTCTCCACCGGGCCTCTTCCTTTCTGAATTCTTGCCACAAACTATCAAGGATAGACAACCGTTTTTGTCTGAGTGTTGCATCTGCCCCATCAGAGGATATTCTGTCCATAGTCCCCTGTAAATCCGTTTCTAGAGCTGTTATTTTTTCCCTGTTAACTGAGCCAGCGTAGCCTCTCCATTCCTTTATTACTGCTTTCAGTCCTTTCAATTTTTGTTGTAATACAAAGGCTGACCAGCCCACTAATGTCGAGGAGCACCACCATTGTGCTACCAACTGTTCAAATTCTTTATCCAAGAGCCAGTGATTATAGAACATGAATGGTTTGGGTCCAAAATTAATGGCCCCCAACGTTAAGATAACTGGACGATGATCTGATAATCCCCAATTTTCCACTGATTGGCAGATTCCTTCAAAGTTTTTTATGGCTTCATCACTAACTAGCCACCTGTCTAGGCGGCTCCAAATTCCTCCCAAACGAGAGCTGTACCATGTGTATTTGTCATTTTGCAATGGTAGATCAATAAGATTTAAACCTGCAACGAATTCAGAAAAACAATTCTCCACTCCTCCTTGATTACCAGTCCTTTCCCCTTCATTAAGAATAGCATTGAAGTCCCCACCAAGAATGGTACAACAGTTATTCACATTCAAAGCTTCAGCCAATAAATTAAAGAAATCATACCTTTCACTATCCACGTTGGGGCCGTAGACATTAACAATGAATAGCAACATATAATCTTTTAATGACTTCACAAGCAGACCAATGAATCTTTCATTTTTTATTACTGATTCCATAGTGAAAATAGCAGGATTCCAAAGAGTAATTAATCCCCCCGCAGAACCAATGGCAGGTATAAACTGACTATCCATTCTCACCGCCTTTGCAAAAGACTCCAAGGTCTTGATTCGATCGGAGCCTAATTTCGTTTCTTGTATCAGGGCAATTTCAGGTTTCAAATTCCTCACTGCAACAATGATGGATCTTCTTTTCTCTGCTCTTCCCATACCCCTGACATTCCAAGAGACCCACCTCCTCTGCATCCTGCTAACTCAGGCTGATGAGGCGAAGCTCTTCTTCTAGGCCTTTTATTGCTTGTGCATTTCTCCCTTCAAAATGCAAACCTAACACCTTGCCCAGCATCCAAGCTTTCTGAGCCCTAGTGAAATGTCTTTTGGATCCTGCATACTTTGAGCTTGGAGGTAGCGACGATGAGCCTGGTGAATCGCTGACGCTTGGGGATGGCACACTTGGCACCGCTTGAAGGTTCAGATTGCAAACCGGTTGGCTTGAGAGAATATTTGGTTGCCCTACGGCAGAGGGGGCAAGAGGAGCTTTAGGGGGAGGGTAACCAGCAGCTTTGGGTAGTTTCCTTGGGCGTCCTCTACCCCTTTTTGCAGGACCATGTGATTCGTGGACCCCAGGACTGGCAGGCCCATTTGTCATGGGTTTTTTTGTTGCAATAGAGTCCCGGCCCATAGTTTGTGAAGCAGGTTCATTTGTTTCATTTAGTTCATATTGAACCGAATCAATGACAATGTTTTCCGAGTCCCCCACCAAACTCTGACATGGTGGCAGGGCTTTTTGGGCGGCGAAGTGACTAGCCAAGGTCAATATGGTTTCCTGAGTTGACCTCTTGAACCAATCCCACAACAGACTCCAGTCATAGCTTACTGCCGACACATAGTCTGATACCCTACCCCCCATGATTGCCACTTTGATGTACTTGTCAAACCCACAGCTAATAAGAATTGGCAACGGGTTGCACTGCCATACCCCTTCCCCAGACAATCCTAAGGAAAATTTGAATTTGTTTCCTGTTGTAGTAGCATCAGTCTGTACCCCAAAAGGTGAAATTTGTAATCTCCTTAAAGATACATCTTGACCCAAAGTCCCAGTTTCATTAACTTCCCCAAATTGACCTTTGCCGGAGTCAACCATCCCGGCAGTTGTATCCCCCAAAAACAACCCCGCCGAGTTTAGCTCTCCTCCGTCGATATCTTCCAGTGAGGACTCGCTAACCACTGTATCCTTTGTTGACAGTTCTTCATCTGCCTTAGATCTGGAGGTAGTCCCGGATTCCTCTTGATAGTAAAATACAGAGTCTACAGTCGTCTTGCTCTGGTCTTCCTGAATTGAGATAGACATCCATATTTCGTCAAACTTGACCTGTATATTGGTTGTCTGAATTGTTGGGGTAGAGGAAGATATTAAAACCCTCGCAACGTCATAGCGTCTGTGGAGCCTTGTATCCTCATCGACAGTTATGTACGTACCCATCGCACTTACTATCGTAGAGAAAAAAGACTCGCTCCAAGCACCCAAAGGAACATTCCTCAGGGATACCCACACCAAATGCCTTGAAGGGACTTCCAAGGGAGATGCTGAACGAAAGTGCTCAAACTTCTCACCCAATTGCCTTCCATGCCCTGCCATGAAGGATAACAGAGCCTCTTTGTTATCAAAAGCAAGGGCAACCTCCGTTGCCCCCCACGCTTTAACCGTGACGTTGTATATCCCATGTGAATCCAAAAAGGATTGTAGCAATTTCAGATTCATTTCTCCCCTCACCAACGCTATGAGAATGTTTCCAGTTCTAGTTATATCTTCCTCCTTTAGGCGATAGCAGCATGCATATTCAGGTACCCTTGCTTTTGACTGAATGCCCTTCCGAGATATGTTATCTTTATGGGCCACTTGATGAGTTTTTTCAGCTCCCTTATGAGTTTTTCCTTGTAAATTCCCTACTGGCTTTGAACGTTCTTGGTCTCGAAAGAAGGGAAATCTGGCCTTGGCCACTGATATCTTCGCTCCACAAAGGAATTTGCCATTCAGTTGATTAATAGCCCTATTTGTTTCTTCCATATTCGAGAATCTGATGAAACCAAACTTGAATTGGCGGTACCTACGCCTTGTCCTCTGTACGAAGAGTCCTGCGATATTACCCCACCTTTGTAGTTGCTCTTTCAACTGCTGATACGACACAGTCTCACTAAGTCCATCGATGAACAAAGTGGGTGCCTTTTCCTGAGTTTTGCGAGTCCACTGGTTTACCTTCCTAACACCTCCGTCGTAGCTCCTTTGCTTATCATCTCTGCAGCTTCTACCTTTCGATGGTTCTGCCTCCATATTTTCTCTCCATGCTTCTCTGCCACCGTCCAGCACCTCCTTACCTTTCCATACATGCCTCTGGTTTCCTCTATTCCCTAGAGAAAAGTTGGAGTCTCTCTCTCTAAAACCCATTATCTGAAACTAAATACGACCTAAAAAAAAAACACTGTTATGAATTAATATAAATTACGGAATTGCAAAGCACTTGAATGTTGTAGGATTTGAGTGAGTCTTCATGCAAATGGATAATAAAGATACCTAAGTTACCAAATTAAATTGTCTTCAATAATTATATAACAGTTACGAAATTTAAACCTTTAACATGAAACTTAAGTATGATTTTAACGTTTTCCCTTTGTTATTATTATAAATCAATATAGTGTTCGAGCCTTTGCGCCCTATAATATCAATGCTGGAAAAAAATTCATTAACCATTTCCCCTGCAACTATTTTCCTTTCATGTTTGAAATAAAAAGAATTCAATTATGAAATTTCTTAAGACATGATCTATTAGTTTATTTTTTAAAATATTTATTTAAAATATAAAGTTGGATGTTTTAACATTAAATTTTATATGAAGTAAAAAATGACTCACCAAAATAAAATACCACTGTTTTTAATATATTAATTAATGTTAATCTTGAAAAGTGAATATTTGACAAAATTTCATAGAACATGATAAAATATTTTTTATTTATATAATATATTAATCAATTATAACATTAATAATATTATTTCATATTTATAAATTCAAAGAGATAAAGATGGTGGGTTTAATATTATATCAATACAGAAAATAACCTTCCTAGAAGTATATAAGTATTAAATTAAATAATTTTTAATTAAATTAAAACTTTAATTACTAACTTCGAAATTTTTGTTAATGGGTTTACTATTATTTAGCTCATTACTATTTAGTTCATATAATTTAGAGAATTTCTTAAGACATAATTAATATGTTTTGATCTAGAGAGTTATTAACTAATATTAATATTAATACCTAAACTTTAAATGTGGTGGTTTTAATACTAAATATGGCATCACTCCAAAAAATTAAATTTTCACCGTCCTTACAACTATATAAATTAGTAACACCGCTCATTCAGAATGTGCACTTCGTATAGTATGTGTTGACGTATTTACATTGAATTAAGGCTTGAACTTTTAGTCATTTTGCAAGTATATATACCCAGAGGTTAGATATTGATGTTTTAGTTAAGAATGTCAAAATGTGCTATAACTTGCTCTTTAATTTTTTAATGATTTCCTCTTGATTCCATCCTACTTTATGTTGAGCAGTTTCCATGGTTTACAAATAAGATTTTTCATGGTTTACAAATAGTTTTTTTCATGTTTTTTTTCACGGTAAAAGAACATTTCAAATTTCTGATTTCTTATATCTAAATTTAATTTTAAGTTTTTAATGTATACAAATTCTTATGATAAACATAACAAACTTAACACAGATTTTGAGAAATTATAGGCTCTGAAATAGTGAATATTATCTGAGGTTGTTGCTAAATCTTGCAAAGGGGCTCATTCCTTTCGAAACATAAGAAAAGTATATGAAGTTACATATGACACATTCAAGGACGTGTGCTATACGATGAGCTTACTTGAAGATGAAATACAGTTGTGAAGGAATAGAAGTCTTGCATTGCGGTACTGTATACTGAAGGTATGAAAAACGGTAGAAAGGGGGGGTTTGAATAACGTTTTCAGTACAAAACTTCCACCTTAAAGATTTTGGCAAATCTTTCGAGAACTTAAGTGCTAAAGATAAGAGATAGAAAAGCACACAAGGATTTTATCCTGGTTCACTTGATAAATCACTCAAGCTACTCCAGTCCACCCGTTAAGGTGATTTCTTCCTTCTTAGAATGAAGGCAATCCACTAATCAGGTAAGAGTTACAACTGCACTTGAAACCTACAAGTGACTAACAATTACACTGACTTAGCTCACACTAAGATTCACTCTCTTAGTCTTCTCTAGGATCCGATCAACCTTGATCTCCTAAAGGAACTAAACAAACTGTTTATCAAAGAAATGTTTACAAGAGATTTGCTTCTAAAAAGCTAACAGTAAACACAATGAATTTCAGATGAAAGAAAGCTTAGAATATTTTGAATATGTCTTGCGCGTGTATTGCTTCTTCTTAGTTTCTTAGCCGCTTCTTTCAATCTTCAGCCTCTATATATACTCCAAGGATTAGGGTTGAGCGTTGCATGGGAAATGCTACCGTTGGAGGGCAGTTCTGGAAAATCCAGCTTCTGCTGTGGCTGAGAACGTTAGGTAGGTCGTCAGGAAGGTACACTTGCTTTTGTACTTGGATAGCGACTTGACCTTTTAACCTAGGAGACTTCTGATCAGGGGAATACTTCATATTGGAACTTGTGAAGCCGGTTGATCAGAGTCAGAGGGAAAGCACAGATCCTCTGACCATTGTATCTTCTGATTCTGAACTCAGAGGGAAGAACATGGCCTTCAGAGTTTCTTGCTTCTGGACTTCAGAGTTTCCACT
Source organism: Lotus japonicus (assembly GCF_012489685.1). NCBI lineage: Eukaryota > Viridiplantae > Streptophyta > Magnoliopsida > Fabales > Fabaceae > Lotus > Lotus japonicus. The sequence continues at coordinate 35,257,862 of NC_080046.1, read as the reverse complement.
ATTCAGCTTCTGGATCTTCAGAGTCTTCTACACCATCAGAACATCTGAACCTTCAGTGTTTCTTGGTTATCAGAACTTCTGGATCTTCAGAGCTTCTAGCGACTGAGTCCACATCAGAGTTTGTATAGCTTCAGAACTTCTGAAGCTTTTCCACTGTTCATACTGAACATGGTGAATGCGAAAGCGTTGCTTGGGTTACCCTTTATACACAGTGCTTCTGATTTGTGTGAGATTGAGTTGAGGTCAGAGCCTGTAAATAGCACACTCAGAAAAACACGTTAGAGTACCACAATTGTTCATATCAAAAGGTTAACTTGTAATCATCAAAACATAGAGTTGTACTACTAGATCAAAACTTGATCTTACAATCTCCCCCTTTTTGATGATGACAAAACTAAGATTTTTGATGAACAATTCTTAAACATTAAACTGAATTCACTCAGAGTTTAGAGATATAGATTAAGACTTATCCTGATGTGAATAGTTTATCTTGCTCATTCTGAATTCAAGTCACTGCTTGATTCTGAGCTTAGCTCCCCCTGAATCTAATACTTGATGAAAACGTTAGTAAAGTCTAGATTCTGAGCTAAATGATGTAAGAGTTCAGAGTGAAAAACTTATGACATAGATGAAAAACGAATAATCAGAGCGCATAAGTGATCAGAGTCATGGACAAGGTATCAGAGTCTTGGGTATCAGAGTCAACTTATAATCACTTCAGAAGAAGTGAAATGTATTCCTTGTATTTGCCCAGTGACACATCTATGGTCATGAAGGTGGAACTCTTAAAATCTCCAAAAGAAAAATAAGTCACACTAACACATCTTACACATCAAAAACTGGGTTTACTCCCCCTTTTTGTCATAAGCAAAAAGCTTGGGGTGTGAAAAACTTAGCTTGAAGTACAAGGTACTCCCCCTTAGAGAAGGACTAAGTTTAAAGAAAATGAAAATGATGTAAGAATCAGAGTCAGGTGAGATAAAAAAAAAAGAGAGTTAATGCAAGGGATGAACGTTTACCACCGGTCAAGTGAGTAAATAGAAGGATCAGTTACCAAGAACTTAACCTCGAGAAACCGTAAGAGCATTAACTTTCAGAGCGAAAGTGAAGCCTATATAAAGCGTTGGAGAGAAAGGGTAAGCTTCACACCTCGAATAATTTTCAGTAAGAAAAAATGGCATCATACAACGTAGCACTAGAAGAGCTGAGGAAGAAGGCCTTTGAAGAGGACTTGTTCCTGAACATCAGGCATCCAGAGGGTGCAACTACCATCGCGGAGCTGACACGGACACTGCTGGAAGAGGACCTGCGTCCAGAGTTGGAGAGAGACCTGAAGGAATTTCTTGCCTTCGTGGAGGAGGTGCAAGAACTCAGCCGGCTTGAACTCAAGCTGCTGGAAGAAAAAGAAATTTTGGAAGAGAAGCTCAGGACTTCAGAAGACATTCTGGAGAGGGATGAGCTAAAGATCAGGCTCAGCAACATCCAGCATGTACTGGATCGTCTGGAAAAGGATAGGTCAGAGCAGCGCCAGGAGTGCAGAAGAATGAGGAGGGATCCTCCATTCTAGATTATATGATGTAAAGAAATATGATGTAAACATAGAATTATGAATAAAAAAGACTTTTGCAAACATATGTGACATAAGTATATAGATATATATGCATATATAATCACAAACGAACAAAAGAGAATAAATAAATAAAAAGAAACAGAGTTTGAATAAAAGGAAAACAAAGTTAACGAAAAAGAAGAAAAAGAAGAGATCCTAAAAACTAAGGTTTGTCTGTGCGTCGCAGAAGTTCCATCATCATTTGCTTCATCTCAATCAGCATGGATTCATGAGTATTAAGACGTTGTTCCATGATGTCGAGTCTGGATGAGCTTGTCTGAGTAGAACTGGAAGGAACATTCTGAGCAGCTTGAGGTTCTGGAATGGAAGCAGAAGCAGCAGGAGTAAACACAACTGGTGCAAGTCGCTCTGCCTCAGCCTCAGCTTCAAGACGCTCTGCCTCAAGTCTGGCTTGTTCAGCCTGAGCTGCTGCTTGACGTGCAGCTTCTTCTGCTTGTTCTTTCTTTCTCTTGGCTTCTTCAATAGCTTCAAGAAGCTTATTTCTCTGTTCTAGTTCGTGAAGAGCCACCCTCCTAGCAAGCCTTTGCTTTGCAGCCTCAATGCTCTGACTGCCCTCTGCATGCAGGAGCTGCATCATAATTGGAACTTGAGCCACTAGCCAAGTGCTCAGATTGTTCCACTCATCAGCCACATTTTCAGCATTCTCACTGAGATCAGTCTGACCGTGCACATTGCGGAGCCTCAAAGAGGCTTCATGATAGAAGATATTGATGCACTCAGAGAGAGATGTGGGTTGAAGGTGAGTATAGGGAATTATGGAGAGGTTGGGTTCAGGAGAGGCTGGGTGATTGCTGCTATGAGCTTCAGAGGCACCTTGTGGAGAACCAATGTTAATCATGGGAGCATTGGGTTCAGAGGTTCCAAGGTGAGGGTCTGAAGTTTCAACCAGAGGGTGAGGTGATCTAACCGAGGATTGGTTAGACACTGATTGTTCAGATTCAGGGTCTGGTTGAATGGGCTCTTGTTGGTCAGGGACAGGGTGAGCTTGTTGAACTAAGGGGTCTGCCTCTTGGATAGGATTGGCCAAGATAGGTTCATCTGGGTCAACTAGACGTTCAGGTCTAGGGCCAGGATATCTCCTAGGGCTTGGACAGGTAAGGTAATACTCTTCCAAGGCAGATACCTTTTCTTTTCTAACCTCCATGAATTTTCTAATTGATTCAGAGGTATTGGAGGGAGGAGAGTCAATAACATTGGTTGGGAAGGATACAGGTGTAAAGGCGGTTGAAGAGTCTGTATCCGTGGTTCTGACAACAGGACGTGCTGATGCTCTGGGAGCAGAGTGATCAGACGTTCTGGGTTGTGGTTCTGTTTGGTTGGGCTCGGGTTGGGCTTGGACGATTGGTTCAGAAGATAATGGGTCGTATGGAATGGTAAGGAGAGAGGTTGGATCTTCTGACCTAGAGGTTGGGTTCTGAAGCAAATTCCAGAGTGGTGCTTCAGTAGGAGAAGGTTGAAAGAAGGAGGATCTTGGGGAATGTGGTGGAGAGGTGGTTTGTGCGGCTGGCTGGGATTCAGGAATAGGAGTGAGGGGATTTGAGGAGTGTTGGAGCAAGGCAGAAATAGGGAGTGCATCAAACAAATTCAAATCATCATCAGAAGCAAGTGCAGGCTTACTTGTATGTGCTGATGATCGAGTCACTCTGGCAGGAGGTTCAGTCCTTCTGACCACTTCAGCAGCTGGTTCCACCCGAGTAGGCTTCACCACGATTCTGACCTTCTTCTGCTTCTTCTTTGGAGGACCATCCTCACTATCACTATCATCACCATCATCAGGCTTGCTCTTCGTCTTCTTGACCAGAGGGACATCAGATTCTTCAGAGGATTCTTCCAGAACCATCTTCCTCTGAGCTTTCTTCTTGGGAGGAGAAGGAAACTCTGGAGCTGGCGGTAGTCTGCTGACGAAATCATCAAGGTCAATTTCGAATCCTTGAGCCCTTAGATCTTCAACATAGCATCTGATGGCGTCAGGATTGTCTGCTTGAGTCCACAGAGGGTAGTCATTCAGAGGCATTCTTCTTCCTCTGATCTCAGAAGATGTGTCTTCATGAGCAGGAGCAATCTTCTTCTGGATTAAGCCCATCTTCTTCAAGGAGTTTGCAGTGAAGACATCACTGACAATTGTGCTCAAATCCTCTGTGCAACCAGCATCGATCAAATCTTGCACCAAGTTGCTTTCAATGAGAAAGTCTGAGAGCAGCCTCCCAAAAGGGATATATTTGATTGCAGACTTGATGGAGGCGGTGGTGCGAGACTTCCTGATGCATTCCTTCAAGTAGGAAAACAGGAAGTAGGGAAGGCAGATCTTCTCCTGATCTTGGATGAAGAACAACATCGCCTTCTGGTTGAAGTTGATGTAGTCTGGAGAACTGCCCTTCGGTCTCTGGTTTATGCAGTTGAGCAGGATCTTGTGCCAGATTCTGAGTTTGGGGTGAAGATCCATCACCTTGTAACTCGTCTTGCCCGGTTTGAAAGTGGTGTACAGGGCCTGGTTGACTTTGTCTTTGGTGCTGGGTTTCAGCTTCGATTCCGTCAGTTGGAACCGATACCCATAAGCAGTTTCTACTCCTAGCAGATTCACGAATGACTTCTCAGTGATAATGATCTTCCTGCCAAGAATGTGAGAGACCACCTGAGTGTCATCGCAGTCTGCGTGCTTCCAGAATTCCTTTACCAATTTCTCATACACCGGTCCTCGAAGTCGATTGAAATAGTTTCCCCAACCTTGAGCTTGAACTTCAGGACGAAGATCATACCCATTTGCAGCCAAGTTATCGAGGTTGAATCTCCATTCTGCCAGGACTTGGAGTTCCTCAGGAGCAAATACGCAGTGAACGGCACAGCCCCGTTCTGCAATAGGAACAATCTGCTCTTGAGCTTGAACTTGTTCTTGTGCCGGGTTCTCAGAGCCCCTTTGACCCGTTGCCAAACCAACTTCCATGTGAGGGAACTGAGGTGCATCTGCAGTAGATCTTCTGGTTTGTCTCACCATTTTGAAGAGGTTGAAGGTTTTAGGTAGATGATGAAGTTTGAAGGATGAAGAGAGATCGAGAGAGAAATCAAGAAAGAGGCGGTTTTGAAAAGCAGAGAGTGCGAGAGTGAAAACCGGAAGTGAACGAGAACGTGTGTGTATAGTGGGTTTTATCAAATAACCGTTGTTGATTCAAAAAGCACTTTAAGATCAACGGTTGAAAATTAAAGATAGATAGTAACAGTAAAATACACAATCACACACAGGAGATAAGCATATCTACACGCAATCATAACAGACTGTCACACGGGCACAAGGAACTATGCATCAGAAATTCTGACACACGTGTTGTTGTCTCAGCTTCAGAGTCAGTACCAGTGGGCACACACACTCTGATTGAGTTACCTTCTGGACTAGACATCTTCTGATCAAGAAGTATCATAGTCAGAGGTTCTGATCCATCTTCACTCTGGACAAAAGTCCATGTTTAGATTTTTCAGAATAAAATTAAATCTATCCTCTGCTAAGGGCTTTGTAAAGATATCTGCCCATTGATGGTCAGTATCAACAAACTTCAGAAGAAGTACGCCCTTCTGCACATAATCTCTAATGAAGTGATACTTTACCTCAATGTGCTTTCCCTTGAATGCAAGATAGGATTCTTGCTCAACGAGATTGCAGCAGTGTTATCACAATAAATTGGGATATTGCTCTCAAGGATCTGATAATCCTCCAGCTGATGTTTCATCCAGAGCATCTGAGTGCTGCATATTGCTGCTGAGATATATTCTGCCTCTGCAGTTGATAGTGCAATGGTTGATTGCCTCTTGCTTGCCCATGAGACTAGATTGCTTCCCAGAAATTGACAATTTCCAGAAGTACTTTTTCTCTCTGTTCTATCTCCAGCATAATCAGCATCACAATAACCTGAAAGCTTATACTCTGATGTTTTCT